>NC_083320.1:18967003-19255764 GCF_963455315.2 Globicephala melas
GCGCGCAGGCTTTCTCTAGTTGTGGCGAGCAGGCTTTCTCTAGTTGCGGCGAGCAGGGGCTACTCTTCATTGCGGTGCACGGGCTTCTCAGTGCAGTGGCTTCTCTTGTGGAGCACGGGATCTAGGCGTGCAGGCTTCAGTAGTTGTGGCGCACGGGCTTAGTTGCTCCAAGGCATGTGGAATCTTCCCCGACCAGGGCTCGAATCCATGTCCCCTGCATTGGCAGGTGGATTCTTAACCGCTGCGCCACCAGGGGAGTCCGCAATTCACTCATTTTAATAAGCCCACTGTCTCCCCAACCAGAATGGAAACTCTATGACAAACAGGCATTGCTTTACCTCCAGTGCCTAGAATAGTATCTGGCGTATAGAAAGGACTCAATAAATATACGTTATAGAAAACAGACTGGTGGTTGCCAAGGGGGAGGGGCCTGGGAGAGGGTTGGATTGGGAATTTGGGATTAGCAGATGCAAACTGATATATATAGAATGGATAAACAACAAGGTCCTACTGTATAGCACAGGAAACTATATTCAATATCCTGTGACAAACCATGATAGAAAAGAATATGAAAAAGAATGTATATATGTATGTATAACTGAGTCACTGCTGTACAGCAGTAATTAACACATTGTAATTCAACTATACTTCAATAAACAACTTTAAAAAACAAATAAATAAATATATATTGAACTGAACTAAAATAATCTGGATAGGAAGAAATTATGGTGGTCTCTAGAAAAAAATGTTATTTTTGCCAAAATATAAACACAGACAGTGGGCAATGAAAATGAGGTCTAAATGAATTCTTTATAAAAATAAAGGCACCTCAGCTTCCCTGGTGGCGCAGTGGTTGAGAGTCCGCCTGCCGATGCAGGGGACATGGGTTCGTGCCCTGGTCCGGGAAGATCCCACATGCCGCAGAGCGGCTGCACCCGTGAGCCATGGCCGCTGAGCCTGCGCATCCGGAGCCTCTGCTCCGCAACGGGAGAGGCCACAACAGTGAGAGGCCCGCATACCGCAAAATAAATAAATAAATAAATAAAGGCACCTTACTCATCTTTCATTTCTGAAACAAGTGGAATTTAAGGAAGGACAAAAAGTAGTCTCCCTATGTTACAGATGGAGAAATTAGGGCTCTGGGAAGCTGGTTGCAAGCTATCCAGTGAGTGAAGGTTTAAGCTTTCCAGTATGGATTATGATTCTAACCAACGGGCCTGCCAAACATCCCTTTCTGGTAAACTGCACAATCTCCATAAACAGCCATCCTTCTAAAGCAGCTGGGCTTCCCTATACATTGAAACTCCACCAAATATTAAAACTAGTCACTGAGCCTGAGATCAGAAAGCAATCCAATTTACCCCTCTGTTTAATCCTATCCTTTCCTATTTCAGCTCCACTGGCCCTGGCTTGGAAGTAGGTGATCACATGCAGCTCATCTGGGATGGAGGAAGCTGGAAGGCAGGAAAAGATATAAATAAGCTTCCAAACCAGGATCTTCTGTGAACAGAAAACCAGTGCTTCCAGCATCACACATCAGCTAAAAGAGCTGAACCTCTCAACTCTTTACCCTGGCAGCTCCAAGTAGGGTTAAAAAAAAAAAAAAAAGAAAAAAGGAAGGAGAGAGGGAGGGAGGGAAGGAAGGAAGGGAGGGAAGGGAAGGGAAGGAAGGGAGGAAGGAAGGAAAGAGGGAGGGAGGAAGGAAGGAAGAAAGAAAAGGTACACTCCCACCCCCACCAATGGATGGGAATGGGGGCTACAGGCTGGGGAGCCCTTCATAACAGGGACTGATGGCATTTATCCCCACAGCAGGCTATCCCCTAGAGGCAGGCTCTGTCTTCATCACTGTCTGGGACCACTGTATCTAAAACAAGAACCTGCTGGGAAGATTTCAGGAGCTCCAGAAAGGAGGAGATCTCTCAGGTAGAAGGTGTCTCCCTAAGGTCCAGGAGGCATGTCCCTTGGGTTTAAAGGCACATTATTGGAGAAAAGACCCCCTGATGTAGAGAAGAAAGGAATCTCCTCTGGCACCAACAACAATGAAGTTTACTGGCTGAAATCATCCTGAATCTGGGGGAAAGAAGGAGCTTTATACATAAATCTCTTCTAGGTTCTCGTTCTCAAATCAGTTGATTGGCAGCTTCTCTCTTTCAGTCTCTTTAGCTCTTGGTTGAGTTGGTGGCTTGTAGAGCAGAAAAAGGAAGGGCTGGCAACAGTAGGGCAATGAACGTTGGAGGCTGGACCCCAGGAATCTGGGGTCACGTATTGTGGGTTGGCCTCAAGAGGTGAATGAGCTTCCTGCAGTGTTTGGTAGAGGCCGGCCTGGGACTGCTACGTGGCAGTAACTGATTCCCCAGAGAGAGCAAGGCTAATTTCTCACTGGCACCCAGGGACACCAGCACCTGTGGGATAGAGAGAGATGACAGAACATGACATGCAGAGGACTGTGATTTGGCCCAGCAATTCCCACTCTAGAAAAGGAAGAAAAAGAAAATGAGCTCTTGGGGACTCAAAATAGGTTGTGTGGGAGAAGACAGACCTTGGGGACAGGAATCACCAGGACCAGAGGTCTATTTCCATTCTCTTTGGTTACAGACCATGAAACCAAGGCACCAAAGGACCTATGCACTTGTCCCCAGGAAGAGGTAATAAATGCAGCAGTAAAACTAAGCCAAAAGGTGAGACTCCCAGCTGTGGATCTAGACCAGTGGGTCTGGACCTCCTTACCACCAAGAATCCCTTTTATTATTTCCCCACACGGACTGCCAAAAAACTCTAATGTATATCATAACCATCCTGTCAGAACCTCCCTTCTGCATGAACCACCCGATGCTGCCACATTGAACTATTATAATTTGGAGGTTTAGCTTTATCATAGGTAGACGTATGATTTTTCCATTGGGCTGTTTATATACTGAAAATTGAGCAGAAAAAAAAAAAAACAGAGTAAAGCAGGTTAAGAACATGGGCTCTAGGAACTTCCCTGGTGGTCCAATGGTTAAGACTCCATGCTTTCACTGCAGAGGCCACAGGTTCAATCCCTGGTCAGGAAACTAAGATCCCACATGCCCTGTGGCACAGCCAAAGGAAAAAAAAAAAAGAGCATGGGCTCTGGACTTAGACTCTTGAGTTCAAAAGTCCAATCCTACATATTAGCTTTGTAACTTGGACAAGTTATTAAATTCTTTGTGCCTCAGTTTCATTGCCTGCAAAATGAGAAGCAAAGCTTAAACCAGATAATAAAGGTAAAATGCTTAGCATGGTACTTTTCACATGGTAAGTGCTAAAAAAGATAGTTAGCGCCTTCATGGCCCTCAGAATGAAACCACTCTATACCTCAACGTCTAGTCTTCCCTCACCTCCATCCTGCACAGCCTCCAGAAGAAAGAAACGCTGGTCCTTGAGATCCCAGGCATCTCCTAGCCCAATGGAGCCTTCTTCCAGGTCCCCTCCCCTCTCCAGGTGTGAAATGTTAGATGAAAAACTCATGACCAAGTCATGGCCCCTGGGTTTCCTGATCCCAGAGAAGGATACAGCTTGGGTTTCTAGATGTCCCAATTCCTTAAAGACTATCTCAGAAAAATGTTGTGAAAACCAGCCCCATCATGGTGATTCCAAAGTCCCCTCAGGTGTACCTGATGGATGCAGGGCTCCTGTTGGAGGCTCCGGAGGGCAACGAGGGCGGCCTCCTTCACATTTGGCTGGGGGTCTCCACACGCCACCTCTAGGAGCCGCTGGGGTACTTGGCACCGTAACAGCTCGTCCCCCAAACCCTCAGGCCCCAAGTTGCCCAGAGCTGATGCGGCATTGCGCCGGATACCAGCCTGAGGATCTCCAAGTAGCTGGGTCATACCGGGCACCGCAGCCGCCAGGGCAGGCCCCAGGGGACCAGCTTGGTAGGCTGCATTGCCCACAGCAAAGCTGGCACCACGCCGCACAGCAGGGTCTTTGTCTCCAAGCCCCAGCAGCAAAAGGTTGAGCAGTCCTAGCTGGCTCTGCAGGGCCCCACGCAGGGCTCCGCTGTGCTGGAGCAAGTGTCCCAGAAGCCCGTAAGTACGGGCCCGCACAGAATTCTCTGGGTGGCCCAGGAGGCTGCGCAGGGGCCGATAGGATTCATCGGGGCCAGCCAGGAGTTCTTGGATAAAGGACAAATGGCTGGGAGACAGTACCCGAGCGGTGTGGGCCAGGAGGGAGAGAAGGTCAGAGGTCAGCAGCGGCTGGTCACCCAGGAGGGCAGCTGAGAGGAATGAGATGGTGGTTGTAGGGCAGGCGGCTACTGTGCTCACAAACTGGTTGAGAGAGGGGGGCTCAGAGAGGGCCAGGCGTGTGAGCAGACTGATGGGCAGCTCGGCTTGTGTCAGTGGAAGATGGTGGCGGCAGACCTGGAGTAGGGGGAGGGGTGCAGAGAGAGGGAGAATACACTGCAGCAAGATACTGAGACGGAGCCCACAATCTGGGAGAGAGAAAAGCCAAACTCTGGTGAGAATACCACAGAAAGCCGGAAGACCTGAGCCACAGCACCGCACGTGAGACACAACGTGGAGCCCAGGAGAACAGGTCCTTCCCAAGTCCATGCCTTGCTCTGCAAGGACTTAGTCTCTCTGCTTCAGAGACCCGCTCACTGCTTAATGCCAACAATTTCCAAGGAAGTGATTCCCAGCTGAGGAGCTGAGTCTCCAGGGCCTAGACTAAGATATCTGCCCCACTGGGTTCCAAGTGAATCCAGATATCGGACTGATGGAGAGAAGAGGCACCAGCCCAGCTCCAACCACATGCCTCTGTTCAGGCCCGAATGCTTTCTCCACTCAACTCTTAGACCAAGCCAGGTGCTGCACTCCTACAGGGGCCTGCGAGAGCCCTGGAGCTGTCGGGAAGTGAATTTGAGTACACAGGGTTGGGCCACCTTCCTCTCCCATGTTCCTGCCTGGGTAGCTTCCCCAGTACCTGCAGCAGGTGCGCTATGACTTCTGAGTCTGTGAGGTCAGCCAAGACACCTTCAAGGAGGTCAGCGTCCACATCCAGGGCGAAGGGGAAGCAGAGGAGCTGGCAGACAGAGAGCACCACAACGGGGAGAAACTCAGGCCCCTGAGGCCTAAGGAGGGGAGAGTGGAAGGATATACTCAGTCTGGTGCACCCACCCTTTAGCTTTCTTCCCCCGACTCTTCTCAAATTCCCTAGTCCAGCTCTCCTTCCCCAACCTCAGTAATCCCATTTCTTGCCTCATAGCTCAAGCTGTCAGCTCTTTCTCTCCTGCCTTCCCCTCCTCCTCCCCCCAACAGCCAACATTGAATTTTCTGGTCTCCCTCCTCTAGCTCCAACTCACGCCTGGGTCAGGTGATGCAGGAAGCTGGGCGAAAGCAGATGCTTCAGGGTGGACATGAGGATACTTCCACGCTGAGACAGGTGGCTCAGGCATAACTGGGGTTCCTGGGTAAAGGTGGCCATGGCCAGGCTCAGCAGGGCTGCCATGCCTGGAAACACCAAGAATGGAGACCCAGTGGAGCAGGCAAGAGGTCAGGATGCCACTGCGTCCCCAAAGCTCTCAGGGCTACCCCCTGTTCAGTCCCTTCCCTGTCCTTGAGCAGCTCCAGCACAGACTCTGCCACCCTCTCCCCAGGCGGCAGCAGCAGTAGCCACCTCCATGGGCTAACCCAGTTCTATGCTGTTTCCCCTTGAAGAGGAATCAACACACTGGCCCGACAAGAGGGGCCGTGCTGTTGGAAAGATACCTTGGGGTGAGATCAGCGTCCAGTCTGGCTCTAGGCTTTGTGGACTGGACGGTGACAGCTCCTCTTCCTGTACAGATGCCCCCTCAGGGAGCCTCAGCACCATGGAGAAGCGGTGCCACAGAACGGTCCACATTTCTGAGCTAGCCACGACCCTTACTGGATTACCCTTCCCCTGCTAGAGACAAAATTGAATGAGGGTAAACGAGGAGGTCCAAGACAGGAGTCAAAACGCCTTTTTTCACTCTTGTCCCTGACCTATGAGGAAGAGGAGTCCCAGAAATAATTCCTTCTCTTTTCCCACCTAGGATTTCTCTGTTGTCCCAGTTCCCTTGCTTATCACATCTTAACCCCTGACCTCTCAACCCATGTGTATGTCTACTGGAAACCAGGGAATTACAACTTTCTTCCCACTGAATCCCAAGGGATGTAGCTGAACGGTTCCCCTTAAAGGGTCCGTACTGACAGCAGATGGGTCCCATTTAAGGCCATCACAGGCGGTGTGAGAGGAGAGGTGACTGTGTTGCTTCTTCCTTCCTATTGGCCAGTGGCTCCCCAAAGCAGCTCTCCTTACTTCCCATCCGTCCTAGGATGCAGCTGTACCTGGGTGAGCAGCTGCAGCAGAAGCATGAGGAGGCCATCATAGAATCCACAGCCACCTGGTGGAGTCAGCCGGACCTGTCGGAGAGAGGTAGGAGGAGAGCAGATCTGAGAGGGGTGAGGTGACCACACAGGCCTGTGCTCCCAACTCCAAGTCAGGCACAAGGAGTTCTTCTTCAGCCTGGTGTAGTGGGGAGAGTTCTTTTGGACTTAGAAGTCTTGGCTCCTGCCTATTCGTTCAATGACTAACTCTGTCCTAAAGACACACAGTCAGTAGGGTGAGCAGGCAGACAAACCATTAGAGTTTAGGAAGATGCTTTTGCTACACGAGAGGCTGTGAGTGAGGGCTGTGGAGAGGGAACGGGACACAGCTGAGAGTGCTAACTCTGCCTCCTGGAGGTAGGAAACTGATGGGATTAAAAGTTTAAAAGGGAGATGAGGGGGAGTGAGGGAGATGCAAGAGGGAAGAAATATGGGGACATATGTATATGTGTACAACTGATTCACTTTGTTATAAAGCAGAAACTAACACACCATTGTAAAGCAATTATACTCCAATAAAGATGTTAAATAAATAAATAAAATTTAAAAAAAATAAAATAAAAGGGAGATGAGGAAGGGAGAGGTCAAAGCTCCCATAAAGGCAGGTCGTGAGAGACCACAGTGAACTTTGGAAATGTTAATTCTTTGGTGGAGCAGGATTAGAGAGCCCAGAGGGAACAGATGAGCTTTGAGTAGCCTGCTAACCAATTTAGACATTAACCCAGAAACCGTGGGAAGCCACTGAGGACTTACACAAGCTCCACATGGGCGAGATTTTTGTGTCTCTCCTTTCACTACTGTATTCTCAAAGCCGAGAATAGTGCCTGGTACTCACTATTATATTTATGTGTGAAATAATTACTGGTTGAACAAATGGGCAGGTTTTCCTTTAAGAAAGCTCACTTTGGTGGCAGTGAAGAAAATGGACTGGAGAGGAGAGAGGCTGGAAGGGAGATCCTTCAGGAGGCAAGTGCCAGAGGGAGGGAGGGAGAGAGAGAGACACACACACAGACACACACACACACACAGACACACACACAGACACACAGACACACACACAGACACACACACACACACACACACACACACACACACACGCTGCCTCCCCCTCCCCCTCCCCCATCAGAGGTCCTGCAAGTTAACAACAAACCTAAAGCCCTAACAGTCTGGACTCAGAGGGATCTATTATCCGAGGGCAGAAGGATAGGACAGGAAAGACGCCTTGATTTTCTCACACTCCTTAGTTTACTCTAGGCTTGCTGGCATTTCAGTCTTTCTCCCTGAATGCAGATCTTATTTGACTCAGAGAAAATGCGTGTCTGCATTCCCTGGTAGAGCTCACCTCCGCAGGGGCGGACAGGGCATGTGTGGCAGCTGCAATCCACTCCACAGGCTGGAGGTCAAAAGTCACCCCTTGCTGACCAAGCTGTCCCAACAGACAGGCTGCTGCGCTCTGTGGAGAGTTAGACAAGGTGGCGGAATGTCCGCATCTGAATGGTACTCGGGACAGGCAGAGAGGATTTATTTCTTTGTCCTGGTCCAGAAGAATGCCTCACAAACAGCTGCAAATTAGGAAATGACTCTCCTGCTTGCAGAAGGGTGGGATGATAGGGTGAAAAGTGGAGGAAGATGAAGGTTGAAAACTCACCACAAGAGAGACGACGTGTGAATGGGTAAAGACAGTAGCAACCTCACTGCCTAGCTTCTCCATTCTGGAATAAAGAGATACATCAAGGCTGCTGCCCTCACAGAAACCCTCACAACCTCTGTCCCAATCCCTCCTAAGGATAGGCTGTAGGGTGTCACTCCCCACAATCCATGTCTGGGTGAGCTATGTGGGTGGAAGATTTCAGTGGAGAGACGCTGCTTTATGACTCACCCAGAAGGCAGATCTTGGAGGTGAAGGACAAGAAGGGAGAGGAGGTACAGTGTCACTTCAGCAGACTCTTCCCAATCCACTACCTTTACCTACAAAGGAAACCCGAGATACCAGAGGCTCCTCTGATTGAGATGGTGGGGCCCCCAAGAGATGCCCACTCGTGCTGCTGGCCTACCTTGCCCTGGACCAACTTCCACAGTGACTCCAAGGCCAGGGGCTCTTGCCCTAGAAGACGGCACAGGGGCTCACTGACGTGGCAGCAGGAGTAGAGAACCTAAAGGGAGTGGGAAGGAGTCTGTCAGGGAGGCTCCTAGATTGAAAGGCTCCTAGATTGAAAGGCTCAGCTGAAAGCAGGCTAGCCTCTCGACAGATCTAGTATCCACAACTAGGGATATTAGAGAAATTCAGGCCACTTGTGCCTCTTGCTGAAAGACTGTGAGATGTGGACACTTCTCGGTTCTGCTGAGGACTGGCTGACAGTAGGGCCATCTCAGCTGAACAATTTTAAAAGCAGAAAGGGGTCCTCCAAGGGGGGAGTCTCTCATTTCTCTCAGTGTCTCTTTCTCTCTTAGTCCTTGGGGTAAAAAAGAAGTCTGAAAGGCCAAGAGTTAATGGGCAGGCAGTACCTTGAGAAGGTGTAGGCACAGGATGGGATCCTGCAGGCCAGAGATGAGGGATGACCTCAGTTGGTTGCTGTCTTCAGTGAGTTGGTTTGCCAAATGCCGGGAGATCTGTAGACACATACCTGAAGACTCAATCCCATTCCCATTATTCCAATCCCATTCCTCTCATATCTCCAACTAATCAGGACTCTCAACCCCCTGCTAGCCACTCTTCCCCAGATTCACCAGGAACCTCAGCCCCCATTCCATTCCCAGTCTTTATGGCCAGTGGAGAACCAAAAGGCAAGGCCTAGTTAAGTCCCACTGCCGGCAGGAAAGTGCCGGGAGGAAAGTGTTGCTAGCCAAAAGGGAGCAGGAAATCTGAATCTTGAACCCTTGAGGAAGCATCACTGGTGGCTTCAGATCAGCTACCCCCCCACACGGGCAGTTTGTCACTGAGCTCTCTAATCAGCTGGCCAAGGGCTCTGGGATTTTGGCTACATCATGTTCTACAAGTGGCTCAAACCTAGTGGGAGCATCTGTTTCTGGAAGTACTGAGTAAAGGGAGGCATAAAAGCTTGTTTTTCTGCCTTTCTGAAAAGCTGGGCCAGCCTCCCCTACTCTGGCAACAGGGAGGACAGGAACAAAAAAATTGTAGCTCAGACCTGCTCCTTGGCTTCCCAGCAGCCAGGTAGCCCCACAGGAGCAGTGCATAAGGCTGCCAGTGCCGAGGACAGGGCTCCAGGCAGATCCTCACTCTGCTCCCGAAGCGGCTGGCTCACCTCGGGGGCTCCTGCGAGAAAGGCAAAGAACGCAGGAAGGCGTTGGTTGTTTAAGATTCCCCATTCTTTCTCTCAGTTCATAGTTATTTAACACTCAGTAAATGCCAGGCCTATTCTAGGTAATGGCAGGAGAAAGAGCAGAGCTGGACCTACTCAACAAGTAGGTTGAGAGAACCTTACCTTCCCATTCCAGTTACCTGGGGGGCTGTGGAAAGGGAGCTGTGGAACTGTCAAGCCATGAAGGAGCCCGTCCAACACAGCCCGCTGTGTGGTCATCAGGCTGGAGTAGAAAGCTCTGGAGATGGTCCAGCTGTTCCCATCCATGGCTTCACACAGAACAGTAAAGCACTAAGGGAGACAAGGCAGGGTTAACAGCAGGCACATCAGAAAACTGACTGGACTTAGCATAAGGAGCAGGAGTGCCCGGAGAACCTGAGAAAGGAGGAGAGAAACCCAGGGGGACCAGCTGATGGACTCTTAAGGATTCCTCACACAGAAAGTGCCATATATCTGCCTTCACATTTCAAGGACAGGAATTTTAGGTGTCAATCCTTTTATTCTGATCAGCTGCTCCCTAGATGATGTTTCTCAAAGTATTATCTGTGGACCCTGAGTATAAGAATTCCTGGGGATTCATGGGTCTTTCCCAACCCAGTCTTATTGATTCAGAATTTTGAGAGGTGGGGAATTTATTCCAAACTCCCCATGCTACTCAGTGCACAGTGACATATGAGAAGTGCTGACCAATAATGTGAGTCACTACTGGCCAAAATGTACGTTAGACGTTAAAAGTTTCCTTACCGGAAAGGGTGAGGGATGTTAAAATGGGCTCTCAGAAGAGAAGAGACTGGGCTTCCCTGGTGGCGCAGTGGTTAAGAATCTGCCTACCAATGCAGGGGACACGGGTTCGAGCCCTGGTCCGGGAAGATCCCACGTGCTGGGGAGCAACTAAGCCCAAGCACCACAACTACTGAGCCTGTGCTCTAGGGCCCGTGCTCCACAACAAGAGAAGCCACTGTAATGAGAAGCCCGCGTACCGCAGCAAAGAGTAGCCCCCGCTCGCCGCAACTAGAGAAAGCCTGTGCGCAGCAATGAAGACCCAATGCAGCCAAAAATAAATAAATTTATTTAAAAAAAAGAAAAGACTGAATGGACTGCTAGCTGCTAGCTGGAAGTAGGAATGTAGCCCAAATCTGTGCTCCCAGTTTCCAGTCTGAACAACGTCCAGGCAATTGCTTCCGTCCTTGAACATGTTCCTCTCTGTCTCCTCTGAGATCAGTCAGAACTCAACTATTTTCTCTTTCAAGCCTCCCTTCCCATCCCTCACCTCCAGAGTCCAGGAGAGAGAACCCACATAGGTTACTAGTCTGTAGGACAAACAAGATTGGGAATACTAGCTGATCTGTAAGTCTATTCAAGAAGAAATACTTCTATTTGTGGTTCCCTAAAATAGGCCACACTGCTTAATGCCTCTGGGCTTTAATATAGGTTGCTCTTTCTACCCGGAATGTCCTCCCGACTTTCCTGCCTCATCCACCTGGCAAACTTCTGTTCATTCTTCAAATCCTAGCAGAGATGATTTCCTCCTTCAAGATTTCTTCTATGACTCTTAGGGACTTCCCTGGAGGTCCAGTGGTTAAGACTCCATGCTTCCACTGCAGGGGGCACGGGTTCAATCCCTGGTCAGGGAACTAAGATCCCACATACTGCGTGGGGGTCCAAAAAAAAAAAAGATTTCTTCTATGACCCTCCAAGTAGTGTTAGTCTTCTTCAGTGGTGCTTCTACATTTTACATGAAGTTCTAATGTACTTTTCACACTGTTGTCCTTGATCACATCTCTCCTATTAGACTAGCCCTGATTCCTTGAAGATGGGGACTTTCTCTTACTCAGATGGCATATGACACATAGCTGGCATTCAACAAACATTTGTTGTATTACCTCGATCTAACCCTACAGAGCCATAAGAAAGAGGATGGGAGAAACACAGGGAAAACCACAGACAGAAATCTGGAAGGAAGGGCAGATTACCATAAGGCTGTCCCTCCGCAAAGTCTGCTCAGAGTCATCTGGTTGGGCCAGTAGTTTCCCCAAGAGCTCCAGAAAGAGGTTGGCAGCTTCCTGAAATACCTGTAGGCTAGGAAAAAAATGAGTCCGTGGTTTCTTCTCATCTCTCTACTAAAAGCCCACATGTTGTGAATGGGTCCGTTCAGGGCAGGTAGGAGAATCTCTGCAAAGGAACACATCAGAGTGCTCTCTCTCCTCTCCCCTCACACACACACACAGTTGCACATACATACCTCCAGGCCTCTTTGTCATTTTCTCTAGCTTATTCACACCCTGAGCCTTCCATTTAGTGTGACTGCTAACGCTTAGAACCTGAAGTTCCGTGCGCAAACTTGCAGGTGTCTCGGGGTCCTTAAGAGGACTAGGTGGACTCTAAGAGGTCACTCAGCTGACCCCTAAACCTGGCACAAATCATGGCTTCTCCTTACTTAGCCTCTTCCTAATGGGGATGGGAAGAAATGGGGGTAGAAACTGAAGCCAAACTGGCCAACAGAGCAAAATGCCTCTCATCCCACCTGTCACCTGTCTGGCTCCTCTCCAGATTGAAGGTGCAGGCAAAGTAGGCCTGAATCACAGCCATCAGGTCCCGTAAGAAGGTCCCATACCAACGCTGCTGCCAGGGAAGAGGACAGAGAGTTAGGGCAACGTAGGGGATGGAAACAAAGACTAAGGGAAAAGTGTGTCAGACATCCAGTCAGGCTGAGCAAACAGAAAGGGACAGAGGGAAGAGGGTGTTTGGACAGAGAGAGGAGATCCAGAGGTAACAAAGTGGCGGCCGACAGGCTGTAAACAGCCAGAAAATGTGTCTTGTTTGGGCCTGAACAGCATTTTGGAGTTTAGGAGGTTCTATTTTTCAAAATAGCTCAAATTCTTCTCTAAATTCCTTAAAAACTCTCAAGACTAACACTCATCAGCAGAGTGCAGCTTCCAGCCGCCAAGCCTTGGCCACATTAAACATTTCTGCATTCCGGCCTTTCAGCTCAGCTGCGTCGGGACACAGCACAGGGACGTGGACACTGAGACTCACTCCTAGCTCTCCCGCTTATCATCTCCATTACCACTGACAATGCAGTGCCCGTGTGTGAGTTAGTTAATCTCTGAATTTCAGTACCCTGCTCTATAAAATCAGGCCTGTAAAGCCTAGGATTTTACCTTTCAAAACACAGTGCTCTGGGCATCCCTGGTGGCGCAGTGGTTGAGAGTCTGCCTGCCAATGCAGGGGACGTGGGTTCGTGCCCCAGTCCAGGAAGATCCCACATGCCACGGAGCGGCTGGGCCCGTGAGCCATGGCCGCTGAGCCTGCGTGTCCGGAGCCTGTGCTCCGCAACGGGAGAGGTCACAACAGTGAGAGGCCCGCGTACCGCAAAAACAAACAAACAAACAAAAAAAAACACAGTGCTTTAAATATTGGGAAATTGCACATAAAAATCTGGATTTCTAGCTTTTCTTGGAAAACTGCAGGATCTGGCACCACTGAGCCCGTATTCCCCCCTAACAACAGTGAGCTGGCGCTGAGGAGAGGATGCCCCGTTCCGACTGAGCACGAGATCTCAGTTTCTCACATTCCCACTGATTCATATAGTCACACACAGTCTACTTCACTGATGACATTATCTGCCTGGCCTCGGAAGGCATGAGAATTTGCAATTCATGATCTACTAACTAGAGAGGAGGAGAAGAAAAGAAAAGGCAGTTGGGCCAAATAGAGATGGCAATTCAAAGAAAAGAAGTGCAAAGAGAAGAAATTCTGCTAAGTCTTGAGAGGCTCCTGGCACAGCGCTTACCTGCTGGATACTGCTGCTCTCCTGGCTGTGTCGGAGGAGGCTGAGCAGCAGCCGGGGCAGCCCTGCCCCTCGGCAGAAGGAGTACAAGGAAACAGAGTCACCACCGCAGCTGGACAGAAGACTGCTCAGGACCCGGAGCACAGGAAGGATATGGGAAGCGCCCTCCAGCACGCCTTTCAGGATCTGGGTGACACAAGGGAAAGAGACAGTAATCGATATTATGAGAGGTAAAAGAAGGAAAGTCACAGATACCAAGTGTCCCCAAGATGTTGACAAAGCAGACCAAATGTTCTCATTCCTTTCTTTGGGAATCTAAAACCCAGAAAAGGAGAACAAAGAAACAGGGAAAGTGTACCAGGAAAGGGGAATATAGATGGCCAGGTCACCTGACTTAGAGGTGACCAAACCGGGGGGAGGGGGGAACACCTCCCCTCAGTCAGTGACAGACCCAGTGACATTCCTATCTGCTCCCTCCCTTCTCCAGCCCTTCACCTTAAAACAAAATGAAACCACACACACACATTTCTGAAAATTAAAAACAATGGGCACAAAACAATGTTGCTCAACTCCAGAAAGACAAAACAATATTATTCAACTCTAGATCAGGGGTTGACAAAATATGACCTGCAGGCCAGATCCTACCTACCACTTATTTTTATACAGGACAGTATTATATTTTTAAATGGTTATTTTTTAAAAGGTTATTCTTCAAAAGAAGACTAACGTAAAGTGCTTTACAATATGCTACTCACTGTTCTGAATCTGTTCACTTATTTACTCACTTAATCTTTACAATAACCCCAGTGATTGTAAAGTAAATACAATTACCCATTTTATAGACAAGGAGACTGAAGCTTCTAGATAGGTTAAGTAAGTAGTCAATAATCACACACAGTAGTTTGGCTGGAATTCTAACTCAGAAAGTTTTACCCTGGAGGCAGAGTTGTTAACCTCTTTCCCCACTGAAAAATTATCCAACACAAGGAGGACAGATAAGGGCCAAAAGAGAGGTGCAGGGTGCCAAGGTAATTAAAGAGCGAAAGGAGAGTCTTTTCAACAAATGGTGCTGGGATGATTACATAACCACATGCGAAAAGATGAACTTATATCCCTACCTCACGATATATACAAAAATCAACTCATAATGGGTCAGAGACCTAAATGTCAGAGCCAGAAGTCTAGAAAGCTTTTTTTTTACGCGGGCCTCTCACTGTTGTGGCCTCTCCCGTTGCGGAGCACAGGCTCCGGATGCGCAGGCTCAGCGGCCATGGCTCACGGGCCCAGCCGCTCCGCGGCATGTGGGATCTTCCCAGACCGGGGCACAAACCCGTGTCCCCTGCATCGGCAGGCAGACTCTCAACCACTGCGCCACCAGGGAAGCCCTAGAAAGCTTTTAGAAAAAACACAGGAGAAAATCTTCAAGACTTTGGGTTTAAAAAAGATTTCTCAGATACAACACCACAAGTATAATCCACAAAGGAAAAAAATGGTAACTGGACTTCAAAATTTAAAACCTTTGTGCTTCAAAAGACATTCTTATGAGAATAAAAAGACATATTAGAGACTGGGAGAAAATATTTGCAAATCATACATCTGATAAAGGTCTTGTATCCAGAAGATACAGAGAATTCTTACAACTCAAGTAGAAAACAACCCAACTTAAAAATGAGCCAAAGAAATGATTAGATATTTCACCAAAGAAGAAATATTAATACAAATGTCTGATAAGCACATGAGAAGATGCTCACATTAGTCATTAGCAAAATGTGAATTAAAATGGCAATGAGATACTATTTCACACTCTCTAAAATGACTACACTCAGACAGACAGACAGTAATACATGTTGGCAAGGAGGTGGAGAAATGAGGACCCTCATACATTGCTGGTGAGAATGTAAAATGGTGCAGCCACTTTGGAAAATAAATAGTCCAGCAGTTTCTTAAAATCTTAAACATAAATTTACTATATGCCCCAGCAATTCCACTCCTATGCATACACCCAAGAGAAATGAAAACATATGTCCACACAAAGGCTTCCTCATGGATGTTCAAAGCAGCATTATTCATAAAAGCCAAAAACTGGAAACAATCCAAATTTCAATCAATTAGTGGAATGGATAAACAAAATGTGATATATCCGTACAGCAGAATATTAATCAGCAATGAAAAGGAATTAAGTATTGATACACGCTACAACATGAATGAACCTCAAAAACATTATGCTAAGGGTTTCCCTGGTGGCGCAGTGGTTGAGAGTCCGCCTGCCGATGCAGGGGACACGGGCTCATGCCCCAGTCTGGGAAGATTCCACATGCCGTGGAGCGACTGGGCGCGTGGTCATGGCCGCTGAGCCTGCGCGTCCCGCAATGGGAGAGGCCACAACAGTGAGAGGCCCGCGTAGCGCAAAAAAAAAAAAAAAAAAATTATGCTAAGAGAAAGGAGTCAGACACAAAGACTATACATTGTATGATCATATTTATATGAAATGTTCAGAAAACACAAATATAATAGACAGAAAGTAGTCTCCTGTTACTAGGAGTGGGAATGATAATTAACTGTAAATAGTTAAGAATCATCTTATTGGGGTGATGAAAATATTCTAAAACTGAATTATGGTGATGATTTCACAACTTGGTAAATTTACTAAAAATTATTTTTTAAAACTTTAAAGAAAAGGGACTTCTTTCCAGTGGTAAACAATCTGCCTTCCAATGCAGGGGATGCGGGTGCGATCCGTGGTCGGAGAACAAAGATCCCACATGCCGCGGGGCAACTAAGCCCACGCGCCACAACTTCTGAGTCTGTGCGCCTCAATGAGAGAGCCCACGTGCTGCAAACTACAGAGCTCACGCGCCCTGGAGCCCACACGCCACAACTAGAGAGAAGCCCGCTGGCCGCAACGAAAGATCCCACATGACACAACTAAGACCTGACGCAGCCTAAATAAATAAATAAAATTAAAAAAAAAAAAAACTTTAAAGAAAAGAGAGAGATGCACGCAACATACTTCGGTGAGTTCCCAGGAAAGAAGATCACCATTTCAGAGACACAAGGAAAGGCTTTGTAGGAGAGAATACTAATTATGAACACCAATTAAGCAAGACGTTATCCCCTAAAAAAGAATCTCATTCTTCTCATTAGTATACCTGCATTAGAAAATATTACACACTTAAATTGTTACATATTTTTAATTTTGTCAAAAATTTTGTGGAAATGTGTCTTCTCTCATTATAGAAGTCGTTACATGATATCCTCCATTTCTTCCTCTTGGACAACAGTGCCTAAAAAAGTTCCACCAGAAAGTTTGCTGATCCCTGCTCTAGAGGAATACTTTTCCCTTCAGAAAGAAAAACTCAAGGTCTGCTCTTTCTGTATTACTAAAGGAGGTTGGCAAATCTCCTTGAATTGAACAGACGGAGTGAAAGAGAATAGGAAAGGGACAAACTTCCTTTCTCCTTATGTCAATCAACGTTTTTTAATGCCTCATCTGTGAAAACAGTCTCCAGTTTCATCCATGGTATGCTTCTGCTGGTTACCTGCCCTCCAGCCTCATGCAGCTGACTCTGGATGCGCTGGCAGAAGTCGGGATTGCACAGCAGGGCGAGAGGGGCCTTCAGTTGGATGGGCACAGGCTCAGTGGTCTCTAGCAGGTGCCGCCACTCAGCATCATCGTTGCCTGGCTCCTGAGGCATCAGGGAGTGAAGGAGGTGAGGAGGAGTGTGTCAGGTTCAAGGGTAGTAGCTCCCAACCTGGGGAATCATGAAGTAACTGCAAAAGGCCAGTGACTCCTTTGGCACAGATGTATTTTTTTCAGCCACCCGTTTAAAAAGGTAGAGTTGGCAGTAAATGAGGGGTCTTGAAAAGTCTCTTGGAGAACACTGGCAGGTGTGCATAAAAAGACACCTAGAAAGATACCCACTGCGTGGTTTATAATAAAAAAAATTGGAAACATCATAGAGCCAGTCAGTAAGGGAATAATCAACCATGGCACATACATATTAGGACATACTAAGAAGTTGTTAAAAAGACTGTAGTACTGACAATGCATCACTTATGTAGTGTGCCCACCAAAAATGCATGACTCGAATCTAATTATGCAAAAGTATCAATTTGAGGAACATTCTACAAAATAACTGACCTGTGCACCTAAAAACTATCAAGCATGAAAGACAAAGAAAGAGTAGGAACGGTTTCAGATTAAAGGAGACTAATGAAGCATAACAACTAAATGCAATGCTTAACACTGGATTGGATTGTGGACTGGGGGAAAAACATGTTTTTGCTATAAAGAACATTACCAGAGCAATTGGCAAAATCTAAATATGGACTGTAGATTAAGTAACAGAATCATATCAGTGTCAAATTCCTGACTTCTATAATTGCACTGAGGTGGTGCAAGTGCATCACCTTGATCCTAGCAAATACGCACTAAAGTACATTTGGCAGTAAAGGGGCATGTCTGCACTTACCCTAAAATGGTTCAGAAAGATGATGTGTCCATATATAGAGAAAGAGAACCATAAAGCAAATGTGGCAGAATTTTAACAATTGGTGAATCTGGGTGAAAGGGTATATAAGAATTCTTGGTTCTATTTTCACAATTATTATTTAAGTTTGAAATGTTTTCAAAATAAAAAGTTAAAACCTTAAAAAAACAAACGATTGAAGTAGATGTAGAAAGATCTCTAGAACAGATCATGTAAGAGATGCATGAGGCAAAACGATACATATGGTATGAACTCAGTAATGTAAAAACAGCCAAACTATATATTCTATGTGGACATATATATAAATATATGTAAAAGCACAAAAAGTTAGGAAGGAGACGGACACCTCTGGGACTGAAATAAGGTTCAAGAGGGACTTTCCTTTTTACTTATGTACTCCAATTTTTGATAATTAAATGTTCAGATACTATGCAATTAAAATCTATAAATAATAAGAAAGCAATTTTTAACACAAAGGGAGTTATTCCTTGGAGGGTTGGGAATCACTGTTCTAGAAAACATCTACCAAGACCCAACATCCCATGGCAGGGACAAGGCCAGGAGGAGCCCCTAGGTCTCACCTCATTTTCTAGGTCCACTGCATCAAGGCTCTGCTGGCCCACCACCTCTGGCCTCAGCTCTGGGAATGCTTGCTCACAATCCTGGGTGATCCAGTTTTCCCTGCTAGAGGAAGCAGGGAGTAAGATGAGTTCCAGACCTGTGAGGCTTAGAGTTCATGAACTTGTCCCTCCCTCTACATCCAGGATAGGAATGAAAAATAAGCCATATAGGATTGGCTAGAGGAGACCTCCTTCTAGGATCTGGCCAGGACA
The DNA here is from genome assembly GCF_963455315.2 of Globicephala melas. Lineage (NCBI taxonomy): Eukaryota > Metazoa > Chordata > Mammalia > Artiodactyla > Delphinidae > Globicephala > Globicephala melas. Next base: position 18,985,805 of record NC_083320.1, read on the forward strand.
GGACAGGTCCACTACACGCATATCCTTGACTGCCCTCCCACTTTGGATCTTCTTCTCAAAGCTACCTTGGCGGTTTTCACCTGTAGCTCTCAACTCAAATAATCTTCCATTTTGCGTGGAGATGATTCTTTCCTTTTCAGTTAATGAATCAATACAACTGAGACATAGAGAAAGGAAAGTTTCCACGTTTCCTGATGAATCAGGAAAGTATCAATACCTGGAATTAGGGTTCAGGCACCCAGGACTCAAGACTCCCAGGGCCCTGTCTACATTTAGGCAGTAGTGAGTGACAGGGACCATGCTGTATTTGCTTTGACTGGAGCCAAAGATCTGCAAGCGACCTCATCCTATAAATCCCTGGTTCTACCCTCCTCACCAAGGTGCAGGGGGAGCTTCTCCAGCCCTCCACTCAGCCCAGCTGCTCTTCATTTCTGAGCCTAAGACCCCAGTCAAGAGGCTTGGTTCCTGAGGAGTGGCCTTTAGTCTGGGCAGAGAGGCTGTGCCAGAAGCCACCTTGCTGGTCCTGTCCTCTTGCTCGAGGGCAGGTCCTGTGTTCTGGTGTTTCTGCGGTAAATGAGACACTGAGTCAGAACTACTTGGTTGTCATAAGGCACTATGAATCCTATTCGTGGCCCTTTCCCAACCCTAGAAAGTCACCCTCCTTCTCCAACTCCCCCAGTCACTAGCCTGGCTATGTCATACATGCCCTTCTGCCCCACACACCTTCTGCTTGGCCTCCTCAGCCATGTGCTTATAGGCTTGCCGCAAGATGCGAGATCGATTGCCCTTGGGGGCCAGACGATGCGCCTGTTGGTCCTTTAGGACCTGAAGTTCTGGGGGTAAGCGACTGGTGAATGGGGTACCCAAATCTGGGCCTGCTGACTCGGTTAATACTGCAAGGAGAGAAGAGGGGGACAGGTGATCACACTGGAGCTGCACCACTGTTTCCATTTGGCCAGAGACAACTTCAGCATCTCCAGGCTTCTGTGGAAGGAGACCCTTTTGACAAAGTGACAAAGAGGGACTGGGGTTACAAGGGAAGTGGCAAGGGTCATGCAAAGGGCTAGGGAGAAAATTCAAGCTGGTGGGGAAAAGAACATATGTTGGATCCAGACGTTGGGGTCAGGGGTTGCATTGGGTAGAGTACTAGGGAAGTGCAAGAGCCCTGGGAACCCTAAGGACTCACTGATGACACGACCAGCAATAAAGGGATGATGTAACAGGTCTGGCCAGGACAGACGCTGCCGGGGGTCCTTGGTGAGCAGTCCCTGAAGGAAATTCTGTGGAGAGAAAGGATACCCCATCAGCCTTCACTTCTCCACAGGCTCTCTCAAACTCATCAGAATCGGCCAACCAAGACTCCTGAGTGCATTCTTACAACAGACTGGCTGGTCTTAATCACGCCCTCTCTAATCCTATCCTTAGGCCTCATTTCCCTGGCTGAAATCATGAACAGACCTCACTGCCTCACCTTCTGGGGAGCCCCAATTCCTGTCCATGGACATTTTGGAACCCCAAAAGTAAAACCAGAAATCTCAATGTCAACAGCTTTGTGAAGAAGTGAAAAAAAACGAAGAGAAAGAGAGGGATGTCATCTTCACAATCATCTTCAGAAAGCAAACATTCAAGGGGGTCCCAAACTGCTCACTTTGCCCTCCCTTTGACTGTGGTTTGTTTGTGCTGGGTAGGAACAAATGCACTTACAGTTAAAAGCACACTCACACGCATAAGTCATTGTGTAAAGATGTGTTTGGGAGCACTCAAAAACAAATCTTTCAGCAAGTCTTCAGATGGTGGAGGGGTGGGGAGACTGTCTGAAAAGGGTACATCTGTTATAAGGTGTCCTTGGGGAAATCCTCAATTGGGCCTGAAATAGGAATAGAAGGTACTAGTAGATTACAACCCTTGTTCTAAAACAAGGTGATCATTACACCTTGGCTCTTGCTGGAGATACCTGCATGTCTGCCCTAAGGGAGAATGTATATCTTATGTATATCACCCAATTATGCTTCCTTTGTTTAGGTTCTTTTTGATAATTATTTGGGCCACCCCCAGCTAAATAGGTTGGGGAGAAACTTGTCTCTTTTCATCTTAGATAAAATAAAGGAAAGTTATCATGAGGTTTTACCCTGGGAGAAGGCTGCATTTAAATTTTATTGAAGGCTCAAATCTTGCCCTAGATGAAAAATAAAAAAGGTCAATTCCTTTTCCTCCCTCCCCCCACCCCCACCCCGGCCTGCTGAGATTTAACTGCAAAAGACAGGCACCATCTCTATCCTCTGCCCCTAATCAGTGAGCTAGCCCCATCAGCTATGGCCATTTGGATATCTAAAGATTCTTTCAGGAAGAGGACAGCTGTGTTGGCAAATCTGGAAATCATTCGGCCATTGCATCTGATAGGAAATTAGTAGAATAGAGTGTGTGTAAAGGGACCGATATCTGTTTCTGGTGTCTTGAAATTACCTCTCCATTTTGATAAAGGACAGCCTGACCCAAGGAGGGGCTGCTACTCCCAAGTTGGGCACACCTTAGATCACCCTCCCAGAATAAGGCTCTGCAGTACAAAAGCAAGGCAGCTTGCCCCAGCTCCTGCATTAATTAAGTAACTGCAAAGTGCAGCCCCAGCTCTGGAAAAAAATTGTGGAAAAGGGAACAGGGCAGAGGGAGACAGGTTTCTGATGCAAAAGCAGTCTTTCAGTATTCATCACCTTGAAGCAAGGACTAATGGTGGGGGGCCAGCGCACAGGGTCCTTGAGAATTTGGCTGACCAGCTGAAAGATGCTCGTGGTATAGAAGGGAGGAGTGCCCACTGCCAGCTCATACAGTATGCAGCCCACAGACCAGAGGTCCGCTGTGTGGTCGTATGGTCGTTCCTCCACCAGCTCTGGAGACATGTAGAGTGGTGTGCCTTTAATGGATGTCAGCACCATCGTGTTGGTGCTCATAGCCCGGGCAAATCTGCAGTAGATGATGGAATCAAAATGGAAAAAGAAGATATTCAATAAAAACAAGAGAGACTTCCCTGGCGGCCCAGTGGTTAAGATGCTGTGCTTACACTGCAGGGGGGCGCAGGTTCGATCCCTGGTCGGGGAACTCAGATCCAGCATGCAGTGGGGCAGGGCCAAAAATCAGATAGATAAATGAATAAATAATAAACACTAGAGCTGGTCACTGTGTGAGATAGATAGACAGATAGACAGATAGAGAAATAGAGAAATAATAAACTCTAGAGCTGGTCACTGCTACCTATCACTGTGCGAGATATCCCCAACCTGAACAAACAGACCATCTTCCAAGACCCAGCAGGAATCCCAGTCTCCAGCTCAGGTTCTAAAATGAGGCCCAAGGAACTCAAGCATATGATCTAAGGCTCCCTGCAGAACTGGAAGCAGAGACAGAAGGTCAGGCACCTCACCCAAAGTCACAGAGCTTTATGCCACCACCCTTGGCAAGGAGGATGTTCTGAGGCTTCATGTCTCGGTGGAGGATGCGGTGGGAATGCAGATAGTACAGGGCTGACACCAACTGGGCAGCAATGGCCTGAACCTAGGGGTCAAACAGTCAGGTGAGAGGAAGAAAGGAGAAGTCAGCGGAAGGAGTCTGCTGATGAGCCCAAAGACTCCACCCTAATACTACTACTGATGTGAACTTCTCTTCCTTCCCTTTCTTCCAGAGCTTCACAAGATACCTTCCTTAGTTCTTGCTCCCCTATTCATTCATTCTTTCATTTGTTCATTCATTCGTTCAAGGAAAATTTATTGAGTCTCACTAACTGCATGACCACATGCAAATTATCTTATGGCTCTCAGATTCATCATCTACCCATAAGGCGACAATAATGATACTACTTATTTCATAGGATCATTGTGAGGATTTAAATGAGTTAAAGCATGTAAAGTAACGTATTGCTCAGAATGGTGCTTGGCACTTAGCATTCAATATATATTAGCTGTTATTAAATAAGACAAAGTCCCCTCTCTCAAGAGAAGTAGCCAGACAAACAAACAAGACTGACAAAACAAATAAGATGATGGCTTACAAATAATGATGAATGCTTGGAAGGAAACAGAATGTTGTGACAGGAAGTCCTGAAGGGGGCCTACTTGCTAGAGTACAGAGAAATCCCTAGAATGAATATGGCTGGAGAATGTCTTCAACCAAATCCTACGGCTAACCACTGTGCCTTGGTGGTGAATCCTGCCTTAACCACAACGCTTATCCCTTTCTGCCTCTCTGGTACCACCACACTGGGCCTTCTTACCTAGAGGTGCCTAACAATAACAACAGCATTAAAAATAGCTAGATATATTGAACACTTGTGTCAGGCACTCTTTCAAACACTTTACAGGAATTAACTCATTAATCTTCACAATAGCCTTATGAGGTAGACATTATTATTATTTCCATTTTAAAATGAGGAAAGTGAGGGCAGACAGCAGAAGCAAGAAGAACTACAATCCTGTAGCCTGTGGAACAAAAACCACATTCACAGAAAGATAGACAAGATGAAAAGGCAGAGGGCTATGCACCAGATGAAGGAACAAGATAAAACGCCAGAAAAACAACTAAATGAAGTGGAGATAGGAAACTTTTCAGAAAAAGATTTCAGAATAATGATAGTGAAGATGATCCAGGAACTCGGAAAAGTAATGGAGGCAAAGATCAAGAAGATGCAAGGAATGTTTAACAAAGATCTAGAAGAATTAAAGAACAAACAAAAGAGATGAACAACACAATAAATGAAATGAAAAATACCCTAGAAGGGATCAATAGCAGAATAACTGAGGCAGAAGAACGGATAAGTGACCTGAAAGACAGAATGCTGGAATTCACTGCTGCGGAACAGAGTCAAGAAAAAAGAATGAAAAGAAATGAAGACAGCCTAAGAAACCTCTGGGACAATATTAAATGCAACAACATTCACATTATAGGGGTCCAAGAAGGAGAAGAGAGAGAGAAAGGACCTGAGAAAATATTTGAAGAGATAATAGTTGAAAACTTCCCTAACGTGGGAAAGAAAAGGAAATAGCCACCCAAGTCCAGGAAGTGCAGAGAGTCCCACACACGATAAACCCAAGGAGAAACACGCCGAGACACATAGTAATCAAATAGGCAAACATTAAAGACAAAGAAAAATTATTGAAGGCAGCAAGGGAAAAACGACAAATAACATACAAGGGAACTCCCATAAGGTTAACAGTTGATTTCTCAGCAGAAACTCTACAAGCCAGAAGAGAGTGGCATGATATACTTAAAGTGTTGAAAGGGAAGAACAACAACCAAGATTACTCTACCCGGCAAGGATCTCATTCAGATTTGATGGAGAAATCAAAAGCTTTACAGACAAGCAAAGGCTAAGAGAATTCAGCACCACCAAACCAGCTCTACAACAAATGCTACAGGAACTTCTCTAAGTGGGAAACACAGAGAAGAAAAGGACCTACAAAAACAAACCCAAAACAATTAAGAAAATGGTCACAGGAACATACATATCGATAATTACTTTAACGTGAAAGGAATAAACGCTCCAACCAAAAGACACAGGCTTGCTGAATGGATACAAAAACAAGACGCATATATATGCTGTCTACATGAGACCCACTTCAGACCTAGGGACACATACAGACTGAAAGTGAGGGGATGGAAAAGGATATTCCATGCAAATGGAAATCAAAAGAAAGCAGGAGTAGCAATACTCATACCAGATAAAATAGACTTTAAAATAAAGAATGTTACAAGAGACAAGGAAGGACACTATGTAATGATCAAGGGATCAATCCAAGAAGAAGATATAACAATTATAAATATATATGCACCCAACATAGGAGCACCTCAATACATAAGGCAACTGCTAACAGCTATACAAGAGGAAATCGACAGTAACACAATAATAGTGGGGGACTTTAACACCTCACTTACACCAATGGACAGATCATTCAAACAGAAAATTAATAAGGAAACACAAGTTTTAAGTAACACAATAGATCAGATAAATTTAATTGATATTTATAGGACATTCCATCCAAAAATAGCAGATTACACTTTCTTCTCAAGTGTGCACGGAACATTCTCCAGGATAAATCACATCTTGGGTCACAAATCAAGCCTCAGTAAATTTAAGAAAACTGAAATCATATCAAGACCACAACGCTATGAGATTAGAAATCAATTACAGGGAAAAAAACCATAAAAAACACAAACGCATGGAGGCTAAACAGTATGCTACTAAATAACCAAGAGATCACTGAAAAAATCAAAGAGGAAATCAAAAAATACCTAGAGACAAATGATAATGAAAACATGACGATCCAAAACCTATGGATGCAGCAAAAGCAGTTCTAAGCGGGATGTTTATAGCAATACAAGCCTACCTCCAAAAACAAGAAAAATCTGAAATAAACAATCTAACCTTACACCTAAAGGAACTAGAGAAAGAAGAGCAAACAAAATGCAAAGTTAGCAGAAGGAAAGAAATCATAAAGATCAGAGCAGAAGTAAATGAAATAGAAACAAAGAAAACAACAGCACAGATCAATAAAACTAAAAGCTGGTTCTTGAGAAGATAAGCAATATTGATAAACCATTAGCCACACTCATCAAGAAAAAGAGGGAGAAGACTCAAATCAATAAAATTAGAAATGAAAAAGAAGTTACAACAGACACCACAGAAATACAAAGCATCCTAAGAGACTACTACAAGCAACTCTATGCCAATAAAATGGACAACCTGGAAGAAATGGACACATTCTTAGAAAGGTATAACCTTCCAAGACTGAACCAGGAAGAAATAAAAAAATATGAACAGACCAATCACAAGTAATGAAATTGAAACTGTGATTAAAAATCTTCCAACAAATAAAAGTCCAGGACCAGATGGCTTCACAGGTGAATTCTATCAAACATTTAGAGAAGAGCTAACACCCATCCTTCTCAAACTCTTCCAAAAAATTGCAGAGGAAGGAACACTCCCAAACTCATTCTATGAGCCCACCATCACCCTGATACCAAAACCAGACAAAGATACTCCAAAAAGAAAATTGCAGACCAATATCACTGATGAATACAGATGCAAAAATCCTCAACAAAATACTAGCAAACAGAATCCAACAGCACATTAAAAGGATCATACACCATGATCAAATGGGATTTATCCCAGGGATGCAAGGATTCTTCAATATACGCAAATCAATCAATGTGATACACCATATTAACAAACTGAAAAAGAAAAACCATATGATCATCTCAATAGATGCAGAAAAGCTTATGACAAAATTTAACACCCATTTATGATAAAAACTCTCCAGAAAGTGGGCATAGAGGGAACCTACCTCAACATAATAAAGGCCAAATATGACAAACCCACAGCAAACATCATTCTCAATGGTGAAAAACTGAAAGCATTTCCTCTAAGATCAGGAAAAAGACAAGGATGTCCACTCTCACCACTATTATTCAACATAGTTTTGGAAGTCCTAGCCATGGCAATCAGAGAAGAAAAAGAAAGAAAAGGAATACAAATTGGAAAAGAAGTAAAACTATCACTCTTTGCAGATGACATGATACTATACATAGAGAATCCTAAAGATGCCACCAGAAAACTACTAGAGCTAATCAATGAATTTGGTAAAGTTGCAGGATACAAAATTAATGCACAGAAATCTCTTTCATTCCTATACACTAATGATGAAAAATCTGAAAGAGAAATTAAGGAAACACTCCCATTTACCATTGCAACAAAAAGAATAAAATACCTAGGAATAAACCTACCTAGGGAGACCAAAGACCTGTATGCAGAAAACTATAAGACACTGTTGAAAGAAATTAAAGATGATACCAACAGATGGAGAGATATACCATGTTCTTGGATTGGAAGAATCAATATTGTGAAAATGACTATACTACCCAAAGCAATCTACAGATTCAATGCAATCCCTATCAAGTTACCAATGGCATTTTTTTACAGAACTAGAACAAAAAATCTTAAAATTTGTATGGAGACACAAAAGACCCCGTTGCTCCACAATAGGAGAGGTCACAAGAGTAAGAGGCCCATGTACCACAAAAAAAAAAAAAAAAAGAACTAAATGTAAGACTGGACACTATAAAAACTCTTAGAGGAAAACATAGGAAGCACACTCTTTTTTTTTTTTTTTTTTTTTTGCGGTACACGGGCCTCTCACTGTTGTGGCCTCTCCCGTCGCGGAGCACAGGCTCCGGACGCGCAGGCTCAGCGGCCATGGCTCATGGGCCCAGCCGCTCCGCGGCATGGGGGATCCTCCCGGACCGGGGCACGAACCCGTGTCCCCTGCATCAGCAGGCGGACTCTCAACCACTGCACCACCAGGGAAGCCCACAAGATCTTTTTTGATCCACCTCCTAGAGTAATGGAAATAAAAACAAAAACCAAAAAAAATGAGGAAAGCGAACAAAGAGAAGTTAAAGTAACTTGCCCAAGAAGATCAGGCTACAAAGTGGCAGACCCAACCTTTGTATTCAGAGATTTGGGTTCCAGCGTTCACATGCTTTACTGTCACACCACACTGCCTCTACATATACCTAGACTCTTATATTTTACTTGGGAGTTTTCAAACTGGAGACTCTCAATGCCCTCAGCTCTCAGTCCTTAAACTGAGAAGAGGTCATGGGTAGAAGAAGTTTGAGCCAGGAATACCTGCTCTTCGGGAAGTTTTCCATCATCTTCTAGGATTTGAAAAAGCTCTCCCTCAGCATAGTCTGTCACCACCACCACCTGCAGGGAGAAGCCAATGATACTAATGGCTCCACATTTATGCATTTTGAGGATGGGAAATTCCTGGTACCCTTCTTGGCGAGAGGTGACCCAAAACCAAAGCGCACCTCTTTGTCAGTCTCAAAGCTGTCAAGCATATGCACAATATTGGGATGCCGCAGACCCCGCATGATTTCAATCTCTCGTTGCAGATTCCTCAGCTCTTTCTCCGAGCGTCCCAATTTTGGAATGAACTTCAGGGCCACCACCTGTCAGTGGTAAGGTCAAGAGTCAAGGCCTAACCACACTATTGAAACATTAGCCTCAAAGCTCCAGAACTCAGACTTCAGATTGTTTGAGCAATTCTCACTATACTTGCTAGTCTCCCACTCGACTTTCCCCATGGTACCCTGGCCTTACCCAGGTTTCCCCTGCTCTCACCCTAGGAGGAAAGAGCCTCTGCCAGATAGATCCCTTTGGTGTATTCTGGGAAAAGAACTGGATAAAGAACTCAAGATTTAAGGGATTTAGGGGAAAGGGAAGGAAGAAAAAATGAAGAGGGAAGAATAAAGTTCAGGTGGTTTATCCCTTCCTTCATGGTATGATAGATAATAATATTAATAATAATTATAATTGCTGTTTACTAGGTGCCAAGCACTGCTCTAAGTTATTCAGTGTGACATCACACTTAATCCTCATACACCAATAAGACGCTGTTCTATTTTCATTCTATAGATGAGGAAACTGAGACATAGAGAGGTTGAGTAACTTGTCTATAGTTCTAAGGCTAGAAAGTGGTGGAGCTGCGATTTGAACCCAAGTAATCCAATTTCAGAGCTCATATTTCATAAGTATGAAGGAATCAGTGTCCTACGAATACAGGTCAGTATTCTGGCCCCATTCTCCACTGGAGTTGAGGGTGTGGGATACCACCCAAGAGATATCCCTCTTTGTTCACCACCTGAGCGCTGTATTTTCTTCGACCCTTGTACACCCTCCCGAAAGAGCCTTCTCCAATCATCTCCAACACGTGGTACTTTTCCATGACAGAGATTTCAGGATCCCTCAGAAGGAGATAGAGATGGTGGTGAAGGGCTACAGCTCCAGGGACAGTTCCACACATCTGGGAGGCCTGGTTCGGGCATGGAAGAAAGGTTAACGTTAGCCGCCTTGCCTTTTCCTTTTTTTTCGAACAATCCAGGCCTCATAAATAAGGTAGGGTAGAGAATGGAAAGATGAGATCTTGGGGCAGAGTGCCTTCCGCAATCCTCCCTCCTTTTCTCTTCCTGTCTCCCAACCCAACCTTGTTCCCACCTGACCCCGTGTCCCCCTTCCCCCTCCACCCAGCCTTGCCCACCCGACCACTGCCCCCTTCACCCAGCCTCTCCCCCTCACCCCACCCTCTCCACCCAGCCTCACCCACCCGACCCCGACCCCCTCCATCCAGCCTCGCCCACCGACCCCGCCCCTTCCAGCCACCCCAAAGTTCCTGCCACTGACAACCTCCTCAGCACCCCCGCCCACACCCTCGGCCCGCCGGCTTAGCGGACAGGAGCGCCTCTCTTACCCCAAGCCTACGAGCTTCAAGCTCTTCAGGCCGAGGGACGCCGGCCCTGGCCTTCAGCCCCGCCCCTTCTAGGTGCCTTCGTATTTTGCCTGACTTATCGTTCTTATCGTGGGACTTATCGTCCCACCCCCACTGCCGGTCTCCTTAGACTCACATTGTTACCAATTTTACTCGCTAGAACTGGTCAGAGGTTCCGAGGAATAGGCGTTCAGGGGTGTGGGAGAGACGGTGGGCCGCCCATAGGCACTTCCTAGGGCATTTCCCAACCATCCCTTGGCCCTCAGGACCATCTAAGGACCGGGAGTCTGAGGTTGCCTAGAAACGGCCGAGAGCTACTCTCCCTCCCCTGCTTTACTTTCCGCCTCCGACTGCCCGGAGGCTGTTTCCGGTTCCGGTTGCGGGCCGCAGAAGACATGGCGGCGTCTGCGTCGGCAGCTGCAGGGGAGGAGGACTGGTAACTTTGGGGTCATGGGCTTTGGAGGACCGCCTGGATCCGGTCCGGGGGACTAGCGGCAGCCGCGGACGGTCCGTACGGCGGGCGCGTGGGGCGGGGCGAGGGATGAGTGATGGCAGAGACGCTTACATCTCTTCCTAAGAGTTCTGGACTGGGGAGCGGGTGGGTGGAGGGGCACTGGTCTGACCCGGAGGAGACCGCATCAGCGCCGACCTGGCTAGTTCGGGCCGCGCCTTATCCGGTTCGATCCTCCGGCTTCACCCCGTCCCATTCTCGCCTTCTGAAGTGGATTTGCTCAGGGTCCCGGGGGATGCCTGTTTATCAGATCTCCACCCCCCTCCCCGTCCCTCTTACTTCCCAGAACCAATGTCCTCCAATTCCCGTCCCCCTTTCCCCTCGGATCAGACTATTTCCTTTGAGGCTTTCCTCAACCTTCTCCCTTCCCGACAGCACTAATGAGGCTGTTGTCTGAATAAAGCTTTACACCTCACGGAAAGCGCTCCTAGTCCTTCTCTCAAGCATTCGTCACAAGGGACCAGAACATGGAAGGACTGTGGGATTTGGAAATAGATAAATGTGGGTTCACATCATATTTTATTAGCTGTGTGATGCTGACCAGGCCCCCTAGCTTCTATGAGTCAGTGTCCTTAGCTGTAAAAAAAAAAAAAAAAAAAAGTGGGTGTGACATCCACCTCAGAGAAGGATCTGAGAGGATCAAGATGGATTTGTAACATACCTAAGCCTCCTTTTCATTAATAACTCTGAGGTGTAGGCACCTGAGGAGACTAAATGAGGCCTGAAGAGGTAAAATGAGCTGCCAAAAGGTACATAGTTATGACTAGGAATCCAGGTTGTCAGACTCCAAACCTCAGGTTCTTAGTTCTAGGACATTGTACAGTTCCACCTCCCCCCCTTTTTTTTTTGCGGTTCTCGGGCCTCTCTCACCGTTGTGGCCTCTCCCGTTGTGGAGCACAGGCTCCGGACGCGCAGGCTCAGCGGCCATGGCTCACGGGCCCAGCCGCTCCGCGGCATGTGGAATCTTCCCGGACCGGGGCACGAACCCGCGTCCCCTGCATCGGCAGGCGGACTCTCAACCACTGCGCCACCAGGGAAGCCCTCCCGTTTTTATTGTCACCATCTTACCACCATCCCATTCCATATTTCACACCCAGGGCCCAAGTCACAGGTCGGGTGGGTGAAGTATTGAAGGGCTTCTTGATGGAGGCTACACCTCAGTGTTTCATTGGTTCAGGGAGCCCAGCCAGTGCTGGCCTGTTTTGAGACCATGCAGACTTGCTGTTTTCAACCTATTCAGGGGAATTTAAGATTCTGAGGGGACACGTTGTGCCTTGGTGAGGGCCGTAATGATTGTACAGCCAGCCTGTAGTGCTCTAAGACTCCAATGCTCATGTCAATCAGAAGTACTCAACTGTTACCTACGTTATCTATTTTATATTTTCACGTGTCTGCCTAAGACTTAAAAAGACTTTAAAAATTTTTGAGAATCACTCTCTATATATACACATACACATGTATACACACACAAACACACACACACGTATGTCACACTAGGGCAGCCGTGCTCTTGGTGAAGAAGGGGCAATATAAGAAAGCAAACCAAGCATGTATCTTTCCATGTATTATCTGGGTAAAGGTGTGGCCTCAAGCCAATAACTCATCTTCAGTGGCATTACAACTGCTCTTTCTGTGATTAAACATGTGTGTCCTCTGAGGGATGGCAGAGACACTGACATCTCTTCCTAAGAGAGTTCTGGACTGGGGAGCAGGTGGGTGGAGGGGCCACTGGATCCTGACCTGCACAAGTTGATCTAGATCAGTCAGACAGCAGGGATCATAAATACATTGAATATTAACTACAACCTCTCTTTCCTTTTAAGGGAGAAGGTTAATACAAATAGGAAAAAAAAAAGAACACAGACTAGCTACTATGGCCAAGATACTATTAGGCACTTGACATAAACAAATCACCTTTCATCCTCACGATAACTGTGGAGAGTGGGTGGTAATATCTATATGTGATGGACAGGGTAATTCAGGCTTACAGATATAAGTAACTACTCAGATCACATAGCTGGTAAGTGATTGGTACCTGTTACTCATTCCAAGGCTGATGGCTCTTCCACTACAGCACAGCCTTTACAGCATGTAGATCTGTTCTGTTCAGGTTGGTATCTCCTTTGAGGAGGTTTACAGTGACTGGTATTGGCAGTGTGTGTAGACACTGGGATCCATGAACGGTGTAGGGAAAGCCAGGAGTGGTATTGGTAACCTTAATGCTAATCAATAGATGTCATATTTCTGGGTCAGAGAGATGGCCACTAAGGAACAACCAACAGTACAATGAAACTTAAACAGGGAGTCAGGAAACCTAGCTTGCATCTCAGTCCTGCCTCAAGCCTTGAGATTTGGGCTAGTCTTTTCACCTTCTTGGGAATCTGTTTCCTCATCTATTGGCAGAAATGATGTGTAAAACTGATTCCTGTGCTTTCTACCTGGCCACTTGACAAATTAAGGAAACATGTTTCTCCCATTTTTATGGAGGTTAGCAAGAGAATGCAGATTGCCAGCACTCATGCAGATTGCCATTTTTCTACAAAGCCAGCCTTCATTGGCCTTAGTAGGCTTTAATAGGGAGAGTTGTAATGGTAAGTCAATCTCCCCTGTCTCTCTAGGGTCCTTCCCTCTGAAGTTGAAGTGTTAGAGTCTATCTATCTGGATGAACTACAGGTGGTCAAAGGAAATGGCAGGTACGTATTCAACTAGAGGTGGGCAGGAGTCCCCTTGGTAGTAAGAGGATTCCATGCGGTATCTGTGGGCCTTGATTTGAGATAATATTTCTGTCATGTAGACAGTCTATTCCTTTAATCACCCCAAAGAAAGAGCCTGATGCTCACTTCCTCTGCCCGCTTTACTCTCTCACCCCCACCCTGCCCAGCTCTCAAGTCCCTGCCCAGTCACATCCCAGGTCTCCACTTCATCCACCTGCAGATCATCATCATGGGAGATCTGCATCACCCTGCACCCCGCCACTGCAGAAGACCAGGATTCACAGTATGTCTGCTTCACTCTGGTGCTTCGGGTCCCAGCACAGGTGAGGCCTCTACTTTATGGCAGCAAAGGGAGGAAGGGGAGAGGCCTTGGGGTGGAGTGCATTAGCAGTAGCATGGTATTTTCTCTCTCTAGTATCCCCACGCGGTGCCACAGATCTCTATCCGTAACCCCCGAGGACTCTCAGATGAACAGATCCACAAGTAAGTCGGGCTGGGCAGGGAAAATTTGGGATACAGCTCAGTCTGGTGAGGGAAGGGGGCAGGCCTAATGTTTGCTTTGCCCTCTCCCCATAGGATCTCACAGGCGCTGAGCCACATGGCTGAGGCTGGGCTGGGTACTGCCATGCTCTATGAACTCATCGAGGTGAGAGGTGTGCTAGCCTGGGGAAATGTCCTTACCTTCCAGGTAGAGCAGTTTCTTTCAAGGGAGGCCATGGGCCTAGAATCTTAAATATGTCTGGAGACATTCATTTAGTTCTTGTTTAAGTAAGCCTAAACTGCTCCAGAAAGGTGAGACTCTCTTCTGTTTCAAAAAATCTCCCCAAAGACAGTTCCATAGCTTCTCCAAGTTGCCTATTCCAGCATCGTGACAGAAAATTTTTTTTCCTCTTTAACTTGAATTTTTCGTGCTTCATTATCAGTGCATTTCAGTTGCCAATGCCAAGTTCTCTTGGCATTGGCAACTGAAAATGGCAAGAGATCTTGCCTGGAGGGTCTAGCCATAAATGAACATTTGAAGGCTAGTCTGTCATTGGAGCTGACTAGAAAAAGTCATGGTTCTTTTCCTCAAAGAGTTTCTACCCTAGTAAAGGAAACGACCCACATGAAACTATGCTTAGAGCTACAAGTTAATATACACAGCTAACTTTTGTTGTTTGAGATCAAAAACACAAATACAGTCTTGTTTTCCTCTACTTTGAGTTTTTAAGAAAAATGTTCAGAAAAGAATGAAGGTGGGTGGCCTGGAGTCAGAGTGGGCATAGACCACTGTAGCATTTCTAAGTCAGGCCTCCACGATGCAGCTTTGAACTTTGTGGAATTCCAGAGTATTAGCTATTAAACAACAGTGCAGATGCGTATTTCATAGCTCAACCTGATGCCTTTTGAATTCTCTGTCCGTTTGGGGTGTCCATGCCTTCACTTTCTTTCTGAAAGCTGACTCCAGAACAGGCTCATTGAGGGAGTGATATTCAAAGGGGGATAACCAGGAAAGGCCTCCCAGAAGATGTGAGTTTTAATTGAACATTTTTTTCTCTCGAAGGTGTTTTATTTTCATCCCCAAGATGTGTTAAAAGTGACTTAATGAGTGGAAAAACAATTAAATTGGATTTTGAAGCTGGGTAGATTTGGGGGGAGGGGTGTGGGCATGGAGGAGGATTGATTCCAAGCAGAGGGAGCATCACCAAGACAGAAATGCATGAACAGAAGGCAAACTGGCTCGGTGGGAGGCAGCCCGCCAGTCACTCCTGGGAGTAGTCAACAAGCTTCACTCACAGTTCTGGCTCCTGCCTCCCTATTTGAACAGTGTCTTCTCTCCTCTCAGAAAGGGAAGGAAATTCTCACAGATAACAACATCCCCCATGGCCAGTGCGTCATCTGCCTCTATGGTTTCCAGGTGGGTTACTCTCTTGGGACCTGGGGGTTGGCTGTGACAGACAGTGGAGGGCTCGGGGCGAGCTCTGACACAGTGCCTTACCCTCCAGGAGAAGGAGGCCTTTACCAAAACCACCTGTTACCACTACTTCCACTGCCACTGCCTGGCTCGGTACATCCAGCACATGGAGCAGGAGCTGCAGGCCCAGGGGCGGGAGCAGGAACGGGAATGGCAGCACGCCGCAACCAAACAGGTTGACCTGCTGGCCCTGCTCGCTTGACCTCATGCCCTCTTCTACCCCTCCGCTCCAGGGCTGCCTTAGCCTTTTCAGGGTCATAGGTGCCTCTGAGATTAACGAAAGTTCACCTTTGTCCAGGAAAAAGGGGCATCCTTATACATACACGTAAGCATATTGCACACAGTTTCAGAGGGTTCCCAGACCTCTAGTTAGGCAGCCCCTGCTTTGCTCCCCCTCACTGCTGAACAGGTATTCCTGTGCCCCTCTGTCCCAGCCCACTACAGATGAGGCTGGGCAGCTGGCAAGCACCCTAGGCTGGGAAGCAGGGGTGCGATTTCACCTCTCTTTTCAGAAGGCCGTTGGTGTGCAGTGCCCGGTGTGCAGAGAGCCACTCGTGTACGCTCTCGCCTCGCTGAAAGCAGCCCCTGAACCCCAGCAGCCCGTGGTAAGACAACTCGCTGCTAATCTGAGCCAAGAATAATGGCATCTTGTCTGCTTTGAATGGGGTCTCTGGAATTGGCCTCAAGCTGCCTGGGCCCTCTCTGTAAAGCCATGGCCCCCAGCAGAAGTCCAAAACTCTGTTCGGGAGCCCAATCTGAGGGATAAAACCAAGAACCTTGAGCAGATCTCCTGAGGCAGTCCTAGAAGAGCCGGGGTTTCGAGTCTGCCTTCTCCTGTTGATTCTTCTCTCCGTGCCACTCTGCTCCTTTCCCTCCAGGAGCTGTACCAGCCCGATGCAGAGAGCTTGCGCCAGCAAGAAGAGCGCAAGAGGCTCTACCAGAGACAGCAGGAGAGGGGGGGCATCATTGACCTTGAGGCTGAGCGTAACCGGTACTTCATCAGCCTCCAGCAGGTGAGGGAAGGGTTTCCCACTCCTCCCCTGATGACACCAACCTTCCTACCAACACCCCTCTGCCGTGGCCCTCGGGTGAGCTTTGTTCTACCCTGGGAGGTTATAGGCTGATGGCGGTCAGCTCAGATTCTAGGTGAGGGGCCTGTGGTTCCCCTCTTTGAGGAACTGCCTCCCCTTCACTGCATCTGCTCACTTCCTTCTAGCCTCCTGCCCCTTTGGAACCCGAGTCAGCTGTAGATGCCTCTGGAGGATCCCACCCACCCAGTACCCTTGCCACAGAACAGTCCACCTCATCAACTGCTCAGACCACCCTGTCAGCTTCTCTGCCTGTGGCCTCCCAGTACACATGTGAGAAGATTCCAGGGGCTGGGCCAAATCAGCAAAAGCTGGGCGAGACCCAGAAAGCTATGCTAGATCCTCCCCGGGCCAGTCGAGGTCCCTGGAGACAAGCCGAACAGAGGCATCTAAAAGGAGGGGAGTGCAATGCCCTCAAAGGTACCAGTGACACCCAGGAACTGCCACCTCCTGAGGGGCCCCTCAAGGAGCCTATGGACCTAAAGCCAGAGTCCCGTAACCAAGGGGTTGAAGGTCCTCCCCAAGAAAAGGGGCATGGCAACTGGCAGGGTCCCCCGCCCCGCAGGACTCACGACTGTGCCCGCTGGGAGCGCTCCAAGGGTCGGACACCGGCTTCTTCCTACCGCCACCTGCCTCGGGGTCGGGGAGCCTACCGGCCTGGTCCTCGAAGGGAGCCCGTGAGCCTCGAACCGGAGGATGGTTCCTAGCAGTACTGTGGGGGGTGGCGGGGGGACAATAAAGAGATTGGCCTTGTTTGGCTTTCCTTACTCAGTAGTGCCTAGCCTGTGAAGTATAGATCTCTTTCTAAATTCCCAGCAAGACGAGCATGGCAGAGTAGCCACAATATTGCTCTGAAGTCTGTTCTCCCAAGAAATCGGGGTCTGGATAAAGAGGAGTCTGACATCTCAGCTAGTATAGTGGATTCCAAGGAAAACTAGTGGAGGCCAACATTTAAGAAGAATATGCATGGGCTTCCCTGGTGGCACAGTGGTTGAGAGTCCCTCTGCTGATGCAGGGGACACAGGTTCATGCCCCGGGCTGGGAGGATCCCACATGCCGCAGAGCGGCTGGGCCCGTGAGCCATGGCCGCTGGGCCTGCGGGTCTGGAGCCTGTGCTCCGCAACGGGAGAGGCCACAACAGTGAGAGGCCCACGTACCACACACAAAAAAAAGAATATGCAGGACCCACAACCCAGTGTGCATACACCCACATCTATCTATCTGTCTATACTTGAATATCTTGAGGTGGAGGATGGTACTTTCCTGTTTACTACAGTCTCTCTTCTGCCCCCTTTGTCTAAGGCAGGCTGTGCCCCCAGCATTTGCATATGTGGACACTTGATAGCCCCTGAAGGCATCTGTGTTTATAGCCCCTGCTTTTTCCTCAAGTGCCAACACCAGAAGGTAGGAGGGAGGTCAGAGAACGCAGTAGCATGACAGGTGTTTATTGATCTCCTAGAGGAGGAGAGGGCTGGGCACAGCCCAGTTGTCACCTCCTCAGAGACTCCGCATTGTGAATTGCCCCTGCAGGGTCACTTTTATAAAGCATGAAGTAGCCCTGCACCTGGGCAGGGCTAATCTGAGTTGTAGCTTGAAGGACATGATCTGCAAAGGTCTCGGCCAGGGAAGCTGCTTGCCCTGGATAGAACCTCTGGAACATCTGGGTCAGCTGCCAGCGTGAGCAGTGGCCCACGTACTCCTTCAGGTCTACTCGCCCAGGGCGTATCAGGGCAGGGTCGAGCCTAAGAGAAGAAGGCAGCAAAAGCAGAGTCATGAGCAGCAGTGCCACCAGCACCCCCAAAAATGGTCCCGCTAGGGCTTCCCTGGTGGCGCAGTGGTTGGGAGTCCGCCTGCCGATTCAGGGGACGCGGGTTCGTGCCCCGGTCCGGGAAGATCCCACATGCTGCGGAGCGGCTGAGCCCTTGAGCCATGGCCGCTGAGCCTGCGTGTCCGGAGCCTGTGCTCCGCAGCGGGAGGGGCCACAGCAGTGAGAGGCCCACGTACCGCAAAAAAAAAAAAAAAAAAGGTCCCGCTGAACCTCCTGATCCTCCTAAGATAGTGAGGGGGTGGAATCTTGCCTCACAGTCTTGAGTACCTCACTCCTCACCTGTCAACATGGTTGGTGGTCATGAACACGATGCGTGCCTCAGTGGAAGCCACGCCATCCAAGGCGTTGAGCAGGCCGCTGAAAGTGAGACGACCTAGACCTTGGTACTTCACTGGGTCTGGAAGAAGGCAGAGATAAAGCGTGAGTGATCATAGCCCTACTTAAAATTAGCATCCCCTTCTACTCCTTACTTAGCATGTCCCCCTACTTATCAATGTGTCTTGTGGCCTCTCATTGCTAACCCAGGTGTCCTCCATCAGCTCTCTGGATTTCTCCTTTCTTCCACTGTTCCTCATTTAGAAACACTCCCCCTTCCGTCAACTTCCCTCACTTACTCTCCGCAGCCAGGTCTCGACTGAGAAAGGCAGCATCCACATCCTCCAGGAGCACCAGGCTCTGCTGCGGTGCCACGCTCAGCAGGTGGTTGAGCCGGTCATCAGAGAGGCTGGAGTCTGTGAGACTCAGCAGGCAGATGCTGTGCTGCAGTTCCCCAGCCAGGGCTGTGCTATGGAGGAGGGATGACAGGTAATGGGCAACCTGAGAACTGGTCCTTGGGCCCAGCTGCTTGTTCCTCACTGTACTAGTTTTGTCTCAGAGGCCTAAACCTTTCACCATACCCTGCTAGTGTTCCACACATCTCATGTTTATCCCGGTTCCTGTTCCCCACATTCATTTCCCTTTCCAACCCCACCAGTCCAGTTTCTCTCCAGTTTGAGGGTTAAGGGAAGTTTGACTCTACTCACATAAAACTGCTCTTTCCACAACCAGGGGGCCCATAAAGCAGGTAGCCACGTCTGTAGGGAATGCCTAAGAATACAGCCGGGATGATTGTCAAGACCTAAAATGAATCATGTACTCTGCCCCAGATGTCCACATTCATGCCCAACTCTGCTCCTTGGAGGCCTGATGACTTTGGCATTGGAAGAAATCATTCCCGTAGACAACTTTTCTCCCCGCTTCGTCTATGGGAATTAGGCTAGAGCTTTATATCTGGCCACAAAGACCAGCGTGTTCCCTCCTGTTCTAATACCACATCAAAAACAACCTAGCGAAGACCCCAGCTGCTTCTCACCTCTGTCAGTGTACCACTTGGGGTTATCGATGAATTCCCGGATGTCTCCGACAATTCGGTCAGCCAGACCCTGTTCTAGAACCACAGAATTCAGTGGCCGGCGGCGGCGTGGATAGCCAAAGGGGCGCCATTCAGAGCCCACGGCTGTGTACATCACTGTCTTCCCTTCCTCCTGCTGCAAGGCTAGCTCTCGAGCTGGGAGGGGGGAGATGAGACAAAGCCAATAATTTCTCTTTGCCATGCTACTAGGCAGAGCTGTGCCAAAACAATTTCCCTCGGGCTTCCCTGGTGGCGCAGTGGTTGAGAGTCCGCCTGCTGATGCAGGGGACACGGGTTCGTGCCCCGGTCCGGGAAGATCCCACATGCCGCGGAGCGGCTGGGCCCGTGAGCCATGGCCGCTGGGCCTGTGCGTCCAGAGCCTGTGCTCCGCAATGGGAGAGGCCACAACAGTGAGAGGCCCGCGTACCGCAAAAAAAAAAAAAAAAAAAAAAGTATACCAAAACAGTTTCCCTAGCCACCAGTGCTCCCATGGTCTCAGAGCCTCCTGTTCCTCCTCTCCAAGCTTCTCTTCCTTTGATGTCGAAGACCCCATCCCTGCAACCGCCACCCCCTGCCCCCATAAAGCCTGTCAGTGCCATCCCACACCTTCCTCCAGGATGTTGAAGAAGACCTTTCGGTCAGTGCCCAGAGCCGTGAAGGTGACAGATTCCCAGGGGGTCCCCGTCTGCAGGTCTATCATCTGCATCTCTCGGCTCCGTTGCACCCGGATCCATTTCCCTTGATACCTGAATAAGAATGGTCAAAATGAGGTGAACGAATGGGTCAAACCCACCTCCCCTCATTCTCCTTTTCTACTCTCAGAGCCCTCTCTGGTTCCCAACCTTACCAGATAAAGTGGTTTCCAGGGCTGGGGACAAATTCAAATTT
The DNA here is from genome assembly GCF_963455315.2 of Globicephala melas. Classification (NCBI taxonomy): domain Eukaryota; kingdom Metazoa; phylum Chordata; class Mammalia; order Artiodactyla; family Delphinidae; genus Globicephala; species Globicephala melas. Next base: position 19,006,491 of record NC_083320.1, read on the forward strand.
AGTGGAGATGCGGCCACTCTCGTGCTGAAGGTACGAAGTCTCGACACTGAGGTGCTGAGTTCGGGTACTGTGGCGAGTGAGCCAGCTAAGCAGCCAGGCATAGCTCCTGTCTCGAGCAGGGACTTCCAGTGTGATCATGTAATGGCGCCGGAATGCCACCAGACCCAGTTGGGCACCCTTCCGGGCCAGGGCCAGGGCTGTGCCCACACCCACCAGCCCAAATCCAGCCCCAAAGTAGGGATTGTCCTTCAGGGCCAGAACAAAGTCTGAGAGGGGCATCTTGAAAGGAAAACACTGAATCTTACAGGCCCCAAGGCGTTTTCAAGACCTGGGGGTGGGGAGCAGTGGAGATGGGACAAAGCACAAGATTAGTTTAGAAAATGGACTCTGAAATTCCTCCTCAACACACCCCTCCCCCCAGGCAGAAGCTGGGAGCAGGAAGGACAGGTCAGCATTACTGTGTGCTTCAATATCCTCCCTTTGTGGGGTGGGGTTGGTGTTGGAATGCAAGGGATGGGACTCTGGGCCAGTTGCCCCTTTTTGCCTTTCATTATCCTGTTCATACCTGTTTCTTGCCAGACGACTGTGTCTGGAGATTCCTTAAACCTGAGAGAACCATATAACTGGCTTCACATCAGGATAATGGATGGACAGAATTTTTGTGGTCCCTGGGACCAGCTGAGTTAGAAAGGGGCCCACTGGCCAGAGTTAGGAGGGGATGAAGAAGCTACTGTCTTCTGTCAACCTGTCAGTAACCTTATGCCTTGCTATTATGAGTCATGTACTTCAAATATCCTCTCCTCTCCTTTACATGCTAATGTCCTGTTTAGCTTTTTATTACCTCCCACCTAAATTGTCTCTTCAAAATTAATTTTAGGGGCTTCCCTGGTGGAGCAGAGGTTGAGAGCCCGCCTGCCGATGCAGGGGACACGGGTTTGTGCCCCGGTCCGGGAAGATCCCACATGCCGCGGAGCGGCTGGGCCCGTGAACCATGGCCGCTGAGCCTGCGCGTCCGGAGCCTGTGCTCCGCGGCGAGAGAGGCCACAATAGTGGCCCGCAAAGAAAAAATAATAATAATTATAGTTCTTGAAGTGGCATCTTAATGGGTCTCCACGTCCTGCTTCACCAAACTGCTACACAGGGGTCCAGATCTTTCTTCATAAGGATCTGCTTGAATCCCACTACTTTCCCTACTCCAACACCTCCAATGACTGGCTCTCAACAGGTCCCTGAATTAGGTAAAAACTCCTCTGCCTCCACAATACGGGGCCCACCTACCTTTAATGGCTTAGCTCCTAATACTCTCTGTTGAACAAATATACAAACCTCCTTCTTCCTTGCTCAAGCAGTTCTCTTGACTCGGAATGCCCATTTTAATTTATTTCCTCCATTCTCTCCAGTTGAAGTCCCGCCCATCTGCTACTTTCTCCAAGGAGATTTCCTCGAATTCCACCCCCAATAAAATGAGACAGGGCCTGATTCTAGACTGTAAGATCCCGAAAGGTAGGAGGTCAAATCTTTTCTAGCACACCTCACCCGCCCCCCTGCCACTTTGCTCTACGCCTGGCACGCAGTTTGGTGAACTGACAGCAGTGACCTCCGCTGAAGCTCAGAAGAGGATCCAGAATTCCAAAATTCGTATGCGTGGAAGGTTACAGACAAAGCCCTTCCCCCTCCCGGTCCTTGTTGGTCGCCCAGAAGCCCCCTCCCGAACCCCCTCTACACCCCAGCGCGCACCTCCAGCAGCGGGGTTTGGAATAATCGGTCACTCCCCCGCCCCTTACCGCCATGACTCTCTGGCCCTCCCTCTCGATGGTTTCACCCCTTCGCTCTTCAGTGAAGCGCTGCTTCGCCCGGCCCCCGAGTTGTTTCATCTACTTCCCGCCACACCCACCAAGAAGGCTATGCCACTCTGCTCCACAACTCTCCATGGTACTCTTTGGGCCTCAAGGCCAGGAGGGGGTGTGGGGGTGAGGAACGATCGTCAGAACCATAGAGTACTCCGCCAGCCTCACAGAGGAAGAGAGAGCGGCCTCCAAATGCCCGGGTGCTAGAGGCGGCTGGGGCGGAGGCGGTCGCACAAAAGGAGTCACGGGAGGCGACTCCAGCCGCTGGTCGACCATAGAGGTGAGGCTCCCGCCCGCGCAGGGCCGGGAGGTAAGCGAGCGGCAGCGGGGCGGGAATTAGTAGGGAGTGCGGGTGGAGCAGGCCGGAGGCAAAAGTTTCTCGAGCACCAGGGTGAGGGGTGGGCCTGGGCGGTGGGAGCGCTCGGGATAAGTGCTGGAGGGAGCACGGCGACGAGCGAGGCCCCGGCGCATCACATCAGCCGCCCCGGTGCCTCGGTCGCGTCACTGCCCTAGACCGCGCCCGGTTACCCGCTGCCTCTCCTTAGGACCATAAGCATGACGATGCTCCATCCTAAGCCTTGCAGGTTACAAAACGGCTTTCTCATTTGCTGGCACTTGTGATTCCCGCTCCCGCCCAACGATGTGGACGCTGTCTGTCATCGCCTCCACTTTACAGATAGAAAAGCTGAGGCCCCGAGAAGCGAGGGGACTGTATCTGTCCAAGGCCACGCGGTGAGTCAGAGCCCACAGGAAAGTGGAAACCGGGTGCCTTGGTCCCCAGGCTGGATCTCATCCTTTTCCCAGGCCTTCTCTCTGCCTTAATTTGTCCTTTCTCTTTCTCAGTACCCGTGCCCCGAGGATAAGTTCATTTCTTCTCTTGTGCCCACTTATGTCCCACCTCACTCCGCCTTCCAGCGACTCAATCTAGACGACACCGCGTCCTCCTTGGCTCCCCCCTAAGGCAAGTATACTGCCCGAGCTGGAAGACTCCCGAGAGCAGCGATGATAAGTGGAGGCTGTGGTTTCCAGAGAATCCTCTGAGGGCGGAAGTGCCCTGCCCTGCCACCTTCCGAATTTCCGTGATCTGAGGCTTTGAGTTGCCGAATTCTCAGCTGCAACCTGATTTCCTAACCCTAGGCCATTACTCGACCTCCATGACTCAATTTCATGAAATGATTACTGTCATTCTTATTAATTCTAGTTATTTAGCTTAGACTAATTTTAGCCGTCTATAACAAGATATGCAATTTACTTGATATTCATCTCTCAGTTGTGTTCCAGTGTTCAATGTGAGGCCATAGTCAATTTGTTAGAAATTTCTCCAGGTGTGTTAACTTGTAAGGCATCACTGATTTGATATCTTAGTAGAAGCCTAAATTTGCTTTGATGCATTTCTGTGTCTGGAGTTCTTCACTAGAATTCCCTTATTTGTCTGACTTGCATAGACTGTTGTGGTTCAGTGAAGTGATAACATCAATAAACTCCACTCAGAAAGCTCCAAGTCTAGGGAGGGAGACTGATAGGTAAATGACAGTGCAGTGTGACACAGTTTCTGACAGAGCTATGTACAATGTGCCATTAGGACCTCAGAGAGAGAAACTTAGATGAAAGGTGTCCGGAAGCCATCCTAGTGGAAGTGACATTTGTGCAGATTCTTAAAGGATAGTTAGGAGTTGGTTAGCCAGACAAGAGAGATGGCAAAGGGGAGAAGGCCCATCAAGCCGAGAGAGGGATGTGTAAGGTTATGGAAGCAGAAGAGAAAGTGGTGAGTCTGGGGAATGGCAAATCAATGACAGGTTGAATCATCAGTTCAGAGATCTTTTGCGGAGAGAGGTGGAAGATGAATCTGGAGAGGTCAGCAGGGGCCAGATCATGAAGGAAGGGCTTTGAGCTAAGGAATAGTGAGATCATAAAATGTTAAGAGGGGAGGGGACCTCTGAGATCCCTTGGTCCCACCCGATTTTATTGCAGGTAAGAGAACTGAGACCCAGATTGCTTAGTAATTTGACCAACATCACTTAGCTCCAAGAAACAGTCTTTAATATATTGGCTACAACTTCTTGTCTCTTTCCTATTTTGATCCCTATTAACATGTTTATGCTTTTTGTTCTAAACATTGTCATAAAAAGAAAATTTCTAGGTTAACTACGTATGGCATGCTGCCATGCAAAGAAATGCCTAATTGGGCAGGCACTGGGCTGTGCACCCACACCAAGTGGGAAGAAAGTGAGAGATCTAATTATATGTTGTTTGGTTTTTCTTCTGGTTGGATTATCAGCACGTAAGAGGACATAGCACACAAGTTGGTGGTGATGACAGACCCTGTGTTGGACTCACAGCCAGCCAACAGCACTGGGGAGATGGATGGACTGTGCCCTGAGCTATTGCTGATCCCCCGACCTCTCTCTAACCGTGGACTCCTAGAGCCTGTCCAGAGCCCCTGTCCTTCTGGGAGCCCTCCACCTTTGCCTGCTGACCCAGGCTGCCTGCTGGTAGAAACCACAGCAACTGAAGAGGACACAGAGAACATGGAGATCATTGTGGAAGCAGTAGCTGGAAACCTGTCCCCAGGTGCTCCTGGAGAGACCCCAGGTACCAACACAGTTGCTAGCAGGCCAGTGAGACAAGCAACCCTGAGTTTTTGTCTGTGCTGTGTTTGATCGTTGTATATAAATATGATGAAGACACAAGGTAGCATCCTATTTTTATACTTAGAGATGTTGTAATTTGATTTGCAGTTGGTGAATGTTGATTGAAGTCTGGCGAGGTGGTGCACAACTTGTACCAAGCTCTTGGCAGTCTATCCCTGCGAGGGCTTCACATCTGCTAGGCGGTAATCCAGAAGGGAAGACCTTTCTGACACCTCTGCCCAGTCCTTACTCCTATAGTCCTCAAGGATTCTCTTCTCCATGTTGGCCCTCCCACCCAGGAACTGCAGCCAGGGATTAGGCAAAAGGCCCAGCCTCTCTCCACCACCCAGGGCTTGGCAGGGCTTCCTAGCAGTACTTCCCTGCTCTAGTTTCTTGCGGATAACATACTTACATCACCCAAGGCATGCCGTTAAGAGTGGGAGTTGAATAATTTATATTTACGTTAGAAGAAAGAGTCCTCCCTTTAATCTTCCCACATCTCAACTTCTTATTTTTAGGTAACTTCCCTGTTTTGTAACTGTTGTCTTCCAGCTACAGTTGTACCATTTTTCCTTGGTAGTGTACAAAGAATACTGGGAAAGATTAGCTAGTTTGATTGTATAATATTTCTAAACTTTGATGTGGTGAAAGAAATAATAAATAAATTAAAAAGGAACCTGGAAAAACATTTGCAATGTATAAAACATTTGCAATATATAAGAAAGAGTTAATATCTTTAAAATTCAAAGAGCTCCACAATAAGAAAAAGAAACAGTATTTTTTTAGAAAGGGAGAAAAGAAATCTATGTGCAATTTACTAAAGAAGAAATGAAAATAGTTAATAACCATAAGTATATTTAATCTCACTAACACACAAATTCCAGTTTAACTATAAGATGCCATTATTGTTTCTCAACTTTGGCAGAAAGTAAACAATTTTTATAAAACTAGTGTTGGTGAGGCTATGGGGGAAACAGACACTATCTTATAGTTTATAGAGTATAAATTAGCATAAGTTTTTGAAAGTCAATTTATCCATGAAACAAATTTTAAAAGACATGTACTCTGACCTAGTAGTTCCACTTCTAGGAATCTGTCCTATAGAAAGAGTCACACACATGCACAAGGATGCAGGAATAAGGATGTGTAGGGCAGCTTTATTTGTAGTGGTTGGAAACAACCCAGATATCTATCAGTAAGAGCAAAATTTCATTTTGATTTACCCGTGCTCTGAAGTACCATGAACTGGACCAAAAAAATTAGGTAGATCTAAATGTCCTACTCATAGATAAAAATATCCTTGATATATAGCAAGTGAAAATAATTTTTTAAAATGCAAATATCCGGGGCTTCCCTGGTAGCACAGTGGTTAAGAATCCGCCTGCCATTGCAGGGGACACAGGTTCGAGCCCTGGTCTGGGAAGATCCCATGTGCTGCGGAGCAACTAAGCCCGTGTGCCACAACTACTGAGCCTGCACTCTAGAGTCCGAGAGCCACAACTACTGAAGCCAGTGCACCTAGAACCCATGCTCTGCAACAAGAGAAGCCACTGCAATAAGAAGCCTGCTCGCCGCAACTAGAGAAAGCCCACGCACAGCAACGAAGACCCAAAGCCAAAAATAAATAAGTAAATAAACTTTAAAAGAAAGCAAATTGCCAAAAAATGACCCCAAAAGGTCTGAAAGGATATAGACCAAATTATGTGTGTGAGGGTGGGAGGTGGTTATTCTTTATATAGTTGTGTTGTTGCACTGAATTTTTATTTAAACAAAAAAATAATAAAGAGAAAAAGAACTACCAGAATAAATGTAGGACAAACCTGGGCTCCACCATTAACAGGCATGGTGGCCTTAACCTTGCAGCATCCCAGGTCCCTCTTCTCATAGGGCAGTTGGAGGACCAAGCAAAAGTGTTTCCTAAGCCTTTCTTTGTCAAGGTCCTGCCAGTTGCTTAAGAAATGGCAGCAAGTGGAGCAACTAGACCCATGCGCCACAATTCCTGAGCCTGTGCTGTAGAGCCCGCAAGCCACAACTACTGAGGCCCACGCACCTGGAGCCTGTGTTCCGCAACAAGAGAAGCCACCACAATGAGAAGCCCACATACCGCAACAAAGAGTGGACCCCGCTTGCTGCAACTAGAGAAAGGCCGAGCGCAGCAACGAAGACCCAATGCAGGCAAAAATAAATAAATAAATTGATTTAAAAAATAAAAATTATCAAAAAAAAAAAAGAAATGGCAGCAATTATTATGAATGTGATCTGGCTCATCTCAGAAAGGATGTCCTCCATTTTATGAATTACTGTGCCTTTGAAAATCTCTTTACAGGATATAAAATAACGCTTTGTCATGTATATTGCAGATATTTTCCTCAGATTATCATTTTCTTCTTTTGGAAGTTTCTAATTTTTTATTTGGGCAAAACATATCGCCTTTTCTTAATGCTTTCTGGATTTGGTTAATACGTGTTACATTCACTTCACAAATATTTATGAAGTACCTACTTTGTGCCAAGTATTGTGCAAGATACTGGGAATCCAAACACACGTGCAGGATAGACCATCTTTGACCTTAGGGGGCTTTGAAAATCAGACTTAAGGTGTAGAATCAGACTTAAGTCCATCTCCATTCCATGAGTGTTAAAAGATTCACCTACATTTTCTACTGGTAACTAACTCCTCTGAGTCTTGTTCTGTCTGATTCTGTGCCTTTCTCTGTCGGTCCTCTGCCTGCAGGTGTCCTGGTAAAGGTGGTGGAGGTGTACTTCTGTGAGCGCTGTGAGCAGAGCTTCGCAGAGCCCACTCTGCTGTCCCTGCACCAGTGCACTGAGACCGTTATACAGCCTGTGCAGGGCCTTGCTAGCCCCCCCTGCTCTGTAGAGCTGCCCCCCAGCAACCTCACTCTCCCTGGCCCTCTGCAGGGCCAGAGCCCACCAGATAGCCCCCTGCCATGCCCTGTGTGTAGACAGGAGTTTGCCCAGCCCCAGGCCCTGAAGAGCCACTTCAAGATTCACCGGGGCACTCCAGATGCCTTCTCCTGCCCAGAGTCTGGCTGTGTGTTCTCTGCTCAAGATCGCAAGGGTCTACAGCACCACCTGAGGCAGACCCACAGAGCGCTTCCCGTGCCCTGTTCTTTCCGGGGCTGCCCCCTGCTCTTCGGGAGCCAGCAGGGCATGGAGCTGCACCGGCAGGGCCATTACCCTTTCCACTGCAACCACTGCAGCTTCGTGGGCTCCAACATCAAACTCTTCCGGCAGCATCAGCGGAGTCACGGGGCCGGGACACAGGGAGAACTGTCTGCTGTTCAGGGTCTTCCATCGCAGGAGCTGCTGCCAGGTATGAGGCCAAGGACCCAGCAGTATCCTGCCTGGATTGCAGCTGCAATTGGTCTGTAGCAGAGGCAGTTGTTACTAATGCCATGAATGTAAGCCTGAATTGAAGAGAATCCGGGGTAGTGGCTCAGGAGGACGGGATTATCAGCTGACGTGGGAAGGCATCTAGACACCCCGGACCAGGCAGAAAATATGGGACAAAGAGGAAGTCTTTGTCCATGACAATGAATGAAGTTTGGCTTAAGCTACACTGTGGCCTTGAAGTTACTTAACCAATGTCTCTTCTGATCCATTTCAGAACTTTCTGAGGGCAGAAGCTAAACTGCCCATCAGTGGCTGTAGCCATTGGTAGAATGCCTGTAGACTCCCTGTTAGAGCAAGTGGTATTGGGCAGGAGAAGCTGGGGTTATTTTAAAAAGAAACCCTCAAGGGAGGTGGTGCTTCTATGATTCTTACTCCTCTTGGTCTCAAAAAGAGTGTGGGGTGAGCAGAGGAGCAAGAAGAAATAGAGAAGCCAGGCCAGGAGAGGCCAGGCTCGCTAAGACTGATTTGTGCTCTGGTACAAAGAGAAGATTCCTCTTTCCTGGGAAAAAGTCATACATCTTTGCCTTACTGAGGCAGCTGCCTCTAACTGAGGGAGAGAAGGAATGGATTTGAGAGCACAGGATGTGATCCTGAATTGCTGAGTTGGGTTTCTCAGTAGTTTAGAGGTCAGGGATGTTCGCCCACACTGAGCCACCAGCCGTTAACCTTGGGGACCTGAGCCAGGGAAGTACAGACTAGTCCGCCCATTCTCTACCTCTCTTCCCCCTCCCCCCACTGAAGTGACCTCAAAGATCTTGCCTTCAAGGGGTCCGAGGTTGGTGTTATCTGAGGTTTGATTTACTTCAGACTGGAGCATCACTGACAGCTTAGCTCCTGGTCTTCCTATCCCTGTCTTGTGTGGGAGTAAATTAATATACTTAGAACCCCGGATTCCCTTATGCTAAATGGTGGGAGGTGAGAAGTACAGGCACTCAGCCCTGCATTGGCTCCTCTAGTCATCAATCTCTTTGCATCTTCAGCTCTCAGAGTGTCCCCAGGAGAGGGAGAGCCTTCAGAGGAAGTAGGAGCACCCTTGCCTGGGCAGGAGTCAGCTGAAGAGGAGGAAATAGAGGAAGAAGAGGACAGTGGCAGCCAGAACTCCCAGAAAGCCCTGGAGAAAGGCCAGGGGGCTCAGCGGTTGGAGGGTAATGATGTGATGGGGCTTGAACCTCCTGGTGGTGGGGAGGAACGGACTGTGGGGGGCGTGGTATTGAGGCTCTGGGGTTTGGTTTCCTGAGTTTTGGTTCAGATCCTTCCGTTCCTAACATTCCACTTTGACATGTCTAGTGGGAAAGTGATAAATGGGCACAGACCCTGGTGACACAGGGTAAGAGTAAATAGAGTTTGCTCTCGGGGCTGGTTTTCCCCAGGCAGAAAGCTCTTTTGTGAGGAGGGGGAGGGTGATATTCATATTATGAAGATGCCAGGGGTTTTTGACTGGCAGCCTGTCTTGTCTGATATTGAGCCCCCTAAGGTTGTTTTTCTGAATCCTTGCTTCCCAGTTTACCGTCTGAGGAGAGCAGCATTTGAAACCCATCCCACAGGGAGCATACTTACCCATCAGGTGACCAGGAAGGATCTGATTATATTTATTATCAGCTCTCTATGTCCCCAGGGTTCAGAAGTAGGAGTACTTTACCTTCTCTTCCCTCTGCTCATTCCCTGTGGGGTTCTTTTCCTTCCAACCAACCCTACTGATTCTTCCGCCTGCCCTCCGGGTCAAGGACAGGAAGAACAAGAATGCTCCGTCAAGATTCTTCTTTTGAGCCTTTCTAGATAAAAGCTCAAGAATAGTGGGTGGCGGGGTGAAGCACTTCTTAAAGGTCACAGCAAGGTCAGAGAAGTCCTTGTGATTTTGTTTCTCTAAATACTAGAATGACTTCTCTCTTCTTTGAGGCTACAAAGTTTGAGATGCTATTGTTCGGTTTCTTAGAAAGAAAGGAACAAGGCCATGCATGCATGCATAATTTGTCTGGGCAAATTGTGGTTCTCCCATTAACTGGCCAGCCCCTGACCTATCGAAGAATCTCACTCTTAACCCTCCCTGCCTTTCCCTCTCCCAGGAGCTGTGGCTTCTGGCACCGAGTCCCTCTTCAAGACCCACATGTGTCCAGAATGCAAGCGCTGCTTCAAGAAGCGGACCCATCTGGTGGAGCATCTACACCTCCACTTCCCAGACCCCAGTCTCCAGTGCCCCAACTGCCAAAAGTTCTTCACCAGTAAGAGCAAGCTCAAGACCCACCTGCTGCGGGAGCTGGGCCAAAAGGCCCACCGCTGCCCACTGTGCCACTACAGTGCAGTGGAGAGGAATGCCCTCAACCGCCACATGGCCAGCATGCATGAGGATATTTCCAACTTCTACTCAGATACCTATGCCTGTCCTGTCTGCCGGGAGGAGTTCCGCCTCAGCCAGGCCCTTAAGGAGCACCTCAAGAGCCACACCGCAGCAGCTGCGGCCGAGCCGCTGCCCCTTCGCTGCTTTCAGGAGGGCTGTAGCTACACGGCACCCGACCGCAAGGCCTTCGTAAAGCATCTGAAGGAGACCCACGGTGTGCGGGCCGTGGAGTGCCGCCATCACTCGTGTCCCATGCTCTTCGCCACAGCAGAAGCCATGGAGGCCCACCACAAAAGCCACTATGCCTTCCACTGCCCCCACTGTGACTTCGCCTGCTCCAACAAGCACCTGTTCCGTAAACATAAGAAGCAGGGCCACCCTGGCAGTGAAGAGCTGCGCTGCACCTTCTGCCCCTTTGCCACCTTCAACCCGGTGGCCTACCAGGACCACGTGGGCAAGATGCATGCTCACGAGAAGATCCATCAGTGCCCTGAGTGCAGCTTTGCTACTGCCCACAAGAGGGTGCTTATCCGCCACATGCTGCTGCATACCGGTGAGATGGCTCCACCCTTCCCACCGTGTAATAGTGGTAATGATGGCAAACGGGAGCGTTTACTGTGTGCCAGACACCCGGAGGGCTCTGCGTACATTGCGTAGGACTCATCTGACCTAGTGTTCCTAGAGATAAATCTAGTATTTGCAGTTTACAAATAAGCCTTGAGCGTCACTCAGCAAGTAAAGTGGTCGGGCTAGGATTTGCGGCAGGTGGGATCTTTTTAGTTGAGGCATATGAGATCTTTTAGTTGCGGGATGCGGGATCTAGTTCCCGACCAGGGATCGAATCCAGGCCCCCTGCAGGGAGTGCAGAGTCTTTACTGGACCACCAGGGAAGTCCCGTGCCTCACCTTTAAAGCCCTGTCGGGTTCTGCCCACCCCTAATCGGGCATGGGTGGGTCAACACCCAGCCTGTTAAAGCAAAGAAACCCAGACCAGGACAGATACCTTCCTTTGCAGTTCAAGTTTTGTGATGTGCTATGAGAGATAGTGGGTGAGGGAACTGAGCCATCCATATATATTATAGCCTTGAAAGCCGTGACACTGAAACATGATCACGTTTGGTGACCTGAAAGTTGCGGGGTTTTCAACTCAGGCTCTTAACTGGTTACCAGCATTACTGATGCTTTGAGTAAAAACCAAACCAGGCTTCCTGCTATAGCATCTTCCCATTTGTGATCTCTATGTAAGCATTGGTGGATTGACAAGACATTAAAAAATCTCATCGAAGATTCTTTAGTTTGGGAGGACAGTTTTTAGGCAGCTTGTGGCAAAGCCATTGTTGTTTCCATTAAACAGTTCATTTCTATACAGGCTTTAGTCACAAAATCTCATTTTTCTGAGGCTTCTTAAAATCTCACATCTATACAGGCATACTTTTTTTTTATTTCACTTTATTGTTCTTAGCAGATACTGTGTTTTTTTCTAAATCGAAGGTTTGTGGCAACCCTGCATTGTCAGGTGATAGTTAGCATTTTTTAGCAATAAAGTATTTTTTAAATTAAGGTACGTACACTGTTTTGTTAGAATGTTATTGCACACTTAATAGACTACCGTGCAATGTGTGAACATAACTTTTACGTGTACTGGGAAACCAAAAAATTTGTGGGACTCGCTTTCTTGCGATATTTGCTTTATTGTGGTGGTCTGGAACTGAACTCACCATCTCTCTGAGGTATGCTTGTGTAGTGCTTTATAGTTTTTTCATATATATTATCTCATTTAATCCATAATAACGATCTTGTAAGAAAGGCAGGTAAAGATGAGAAACGCTGAACATTTAAATGGCCTGTTTCAGGATCACACAGCTGGTATCAGAAGCAGAGCCAGAACACCACGTTGCTTGCCTTTCACCATAAGGAGAGGGGCTGAGTGGGTGGGCAGGGATAACAGGGAATGGTCCTGAAAGAACATGGCCCCAGCCTCACCTGTTAGCGCTAGGTCTCGACCAACATACAGGGACAGGTCGTCACTGAGCCCTTTAATCTTCATATCAGCCATGTGAGGTCAGTATTTTTGTTGCCCCCTTTTTGGAGACCAGGAAACTTAGACTTAGAGGGGTTAAGTGACCTGCCCGAGGACACACAGTAGTAAACTGGGATTTGAACCACTGCCTAATAGCTCTATGGTTTCTCTGTGCCTCAGCTTCTTCGTCTGTAAAATGGGATAATAAAGGGCTGTTGTGAGGATTCAGTAAGAGAAGGCATTTTTATAAAGTGCTCAGAAAGGTGCCTGGCACGTAGTGAGCACAGTGTAAATGTCGGCTATTAATATATTTATTACTGTGTTGGACTCCGGAGTCAGAGTTGTTAACCACTGTGTTGTATTGCCTAATTTTTTCTCCTTCTCTTCCACAAAACTGGAACGAATTGGGCTAAGTGGAGCAGTTGGCCACTAGTGCCAATAAGCTGTATAACAAATCCAGAATGGACTTTGAAGCTACTTTTGAAAAGCTAGGTCTTCACTTTCCCCCTACCTTCCTTGGCGTTAGGGTGGAAGAGTGGTCGTCCCAGAGGGCTGTGAGGCAGCATTAACTTTTGCAAATAGCACCTCAGCTTCCACTCCTGCTGGGCATCAGGGCGAGCCTGCTGGGGAGGACGGTCTGTCGCTCCCTCGGTCCGTGTCTGACTTGTGTTCTCTCCCCGCTCACCCCCATCCCCACAGGCGAGAAGCCGCACAAGTGTGAGCTGTGTGACTTCACGTGTCGAGACGTGAGCTACCTGTCCAAGCACATGCTGACCCACTCTAACACCAAGGATTACATGTGCACCGAATGCGGCTACGTCACCAAGTGGAAGCACTACCTCAGCGTGCACATGCGGAAACACGCGGGCGACCTCAGGTATGAGCACACGCGTGCCTCCCTCCCTAACCCAATGACCTGGAGCTAAGCTAGCCGCCTCTCAAAGTCAGCTTCTGGCCCCATCTCTCTTCTGGCCCCAGAGAGACTCCTCCGCACGGCCCTCTGCTCCTGTCATCTCGGCTCTGCTGCCTCTAGCTGACCTCTGCCTGTGGCCTAGTGTGCACTGTGTGAGCTCTCTGGGCTCAGGGAAGGGGGTGTAGACCCAGAGTAGAGGCCCAGAGACTAAGGTGTCATTTGAGTTCTGAGTCCAGTCCTGGTGAAGTAGATGGGCTACGCCTGTGGCTCCAATCCTGGCCACATCCAAATCCAGGCAAGTTCCCCTCTGACCTGTGGGCACAGCTGGCTAGGGGGTTTCTCCGTGGCTTTCACGTCTCCGTGGGGGAGTGGGATCTAGGCACAGAAACCTGCCCCGTGGGGCTGTAGCCATGTCAGCTCCTCAGAAGTCCACAGAGGTTGACTGATTCATGATACCCTCCCGTTAGGAAGCAGTGTAGAGTAGGGGGTAGAACACAAGCCCTGAAGCTAGACCGTCTGCCCTTCACTTCCTTTGTAACTCGAGGCAAGTTACTAACTTCTGTACCTTAGTCTCCTCACTAAGACGATTAAATTAGATGATGCATGTACAACACTGAGTGTAGAGCTTGGCCCATAGTAGGTATTTATACAGTTTCTGGTAGTTGCTGTGATTAATTTATGATTGTGATTTTTCCCTCCTCACCAGATACCAGTGCAACCAGTGCTCCTATCGCTGCCACCGGGCTGATCAGCTGAGCAGCCACAAGCTGCGGCACCAGGGCAAGTCCCTGATGTGCGAGGTGTGCGCCTTCGCTTGCAAGCGGAAGTACGAGCTGCAGAAGCACATGGCTGCCCAGCACCACCCCGGCACGGCCGCCCCACTCTACCCCTGCCGCTATTGCAGCTACCAGAGCCGCCACAAGCAGGCCCTGCTGAGCCATGAGAACTGCAAGCACACCCGCCTCCGAGAGTTCCACTGTGCCCTCTGCGACTATCGCACCTTCAGCAACACCGCCCTCTTCTTCCACAAGCGCAAAGCCCACGGCTACGTGCCCGGGGACCAGGTCTGGCAGCTTCGCCATGCCAGCCAGGAGCCAGAGGGAGCCGGGCAGTGCCCAACACCCCCACCAGACTCAGAGCCCTCAAGTCAGCTGTCTGCCCAGCCTGAGGGGCCGGACCATGACCCAGGGACGGTGGTGGACCCCGGCTTGGATCAGGCCCCGCCAGAGACCAGTGAGGAGGACAGTGCTGGGAAACAGGACGGCGGTGAGGTTCCCCAGGGGCATGACCTAGTTGGCAGCCCCAGTCCGGCGGAGGTAGATGAGGGAGGCTGCACGCTACACCTAGAGGCCCTGGGAGTGGAGCTGGAGCCTGTGGCCAACCCGCCCCTTGAGGAGATCACCGAAACAGCTCCTGTGGAGTTCAGTGCCCTGGATCCCTCAGGGCCTCTGAGACTGGAAGGGCCAGATGGAACTTTGACAGAGCTGTCTACCTTTGAAGGTGCTGGAGCTTCCGGCTTGGGTGCTGAAGAGTCCATTCTGGAAAAGCCGGTCTCTGAGCCCCCTATAAATCCCCCTTCCTCAGAGGAGCCCCCTAACAGCTGGGTGGGAACCTTCAAGGCAAATCCACCCACTGAGACAGCACCCCTGCCCCAGTTCCCTGAATCAGAGTCATTACTCAAGGCCCTAAGGAGGCAGGACAAAGAACAGGCAGAGGCGCTGGTGCTGGAGGGGCGGGTTCAGATGGTAGTGATACAGGGAGAGGGGCGGGCTTTCCGCTGCCCACACTGCCCTTTCATCACCCGCCGGGAGAAGGCCCTGAGTCTGCACTCCAGGACTGGGTGCCAGGGCCACCGAGAGCCCCTCCTCTGCCCTGAGTGTGGAACCAGCTTCAAGCAACAGCGTGGCCTCAGCACCCATCTGCTGAAGAAGTGCCCTGTCCTCCTCAGAAAGAACAAGGGCTTGCCCAGACCAGATCCACCCATCCCTCTGCATCCTCGGCCCCCGGGCACACTGGCCTCAGAGGATGCAGCAGGTGGGAAGCCCCCACCTGCACCATTAGAAGTAGAGATCATGCTCCCAAAAGATGCTCCTTCCAAGCTTCCTGGGGAGCCAGAAAACAGAGAGGAGCCTGTTGCCACACTCTCCGGCTCCACAGTCCCTCCTGCAGAAGACTCCTCGCCCACAGAGGCCCCTGAGAAGTTCCACTTTGAGCAGGGCAAGTTTCACTGCAACTCATGCATGTTCCTTTGCTCTCGGCTTTCCTCCATTACCTCTCACGTGGCTGAAGGCTGCCGGGGCGGACGTGGCGGGGGAGGAAAGCGAGGCGCCTCCCAGACCCAGCCTGTTGTGTCCCTGCTGAGCAGCAGGGACTCTGCTCCCCCGAGCAGTGGGAGTGCAGAGCGCAGCCCTGGTGATGGGAATGCAGCTCTGGTTCCAAAGCAGAAGGGGGCTCGCTTCTCCTGCCCCACGTGTCCCTTCAGCTGCCAGCAGGAGCGGGCCCTGAGGACTCACCAGGCCCGGGGCTGCCCCCTTGAGCAGTCTGGAGAGCTGCGCTGTGGCCTCTGCCCATTCACCGCTCCTGCTGCTGCTGCCCTGAGGCTCCACCAGAAGCGGAGGCACCCTGCCGCAGCCCATGGCCCCCGGCCCCCTCTTCAGTGTGGGGACTGCGGCTTCACCTGTAAACAGAGCCGGTGCCTACAGCAGCACCGGCGGCTGAAGCATGAGGGGGTGAAGCCACATCAGTGCCCTTTCTGTGACTTTTCCACCACCAGACGGTACCGGTTAGAGGCTCACCAGTCCCGACACACAGGTGTTGGCCGCATCCCCTGCAGCTCCTGTCCCCAGACATTTGGTACCAACTCAAAACTGCGCTTGCACCGGTTGAGGGTACACGACAAAACACCCACCCACTTCTGTCCACTTTGTGACTATAGTGGCTACCTTCGCCATGACATCACTCGCCACGTTAACAGTTGCCACCAGGGCACCCCAGCCTTTGCCTGCCCCCAGTGTGAGGCCCAGTTCAGCTCCGAGACAGCACTCAAACAGCATGCTCTGCGCCGGCATCCCGAGCCTACGCCCCCTGTCCCTGGCTCTCCCACGGAGGCCACTGAGGGCCCCCTGCACTGCTCCCGCTGTGGGCTACTGTTCCCCAGCCCTGCCAGCCTGCGAGGGCACACCCGGAAACAGCACCCACGGCTCGAATGTGGGGCCTGTCAGGAGGCCTTCCCCAGCCGGCCGGCATTGGACGAGCACCGAAGGCAGCAGCATTTCAGCCACCGCTGCCAGCTCTGTGACTTTGCTGCCCGGGAACGGGTGGGCCTGGTGAAGCACTACTTGGAACAGCACGAGGAGACTTCAGCAGCGGCATCCTCAGCTGGGGATGCTGGCCAGCCCCCTCTGCGCTGCCCTTTTTGTGACTTTGCGTGCCGCCATCAGCTGGTGCTAGATCACCACGTGAAAGGGCACGGGGGCACCCGGCTCTACAAGTGTACTGACTGTGCTTACAGCACCAAGAACCGGCAAAAGATCACCTGGCACAGCCGCGTCCACACTGGGGAAAAGCCCTACCACTGTCACCTCTGTCCCTATGCCTGTGCTGACCCCTCTCGCCTCAAGGTAAGGTCAGGGGCTAGGGGGTCTGGGAATGGAAGGAATGCAGGTTGCGGAGTTAAACTACCTGGGTTCTTTAATCCTGACTCTTCTGAAAATTAGCTCTGTGACTTTGGTCAAGTCCCTTAACTTCTCCAAACCTCAGATTCCTCATCTGTGAAGAGTGGATAATACTTCATAGGGTTGCTACAGAGATAAATCCATAATACATGCTTGGCATGTGATAAAGGCGTGTAATAGGTTGTAGATAACCTAGATAACAGCTGACATTTACTGAGTACTTACACCGTGTGGGACACTAATTTTAATCCTTTCAAAAATATGAGATATACTTTTACTGTTTCCCGTTTTCCAGATTAATAAACTGAGAATTAGGGGTAAGGTTGCCCAAAGACACAGCTGATAAGTGGCAGAGGTGAGATAGGGCAGACCTGGGGTCGGCCGAATGGGTTCGGGTTGCGTCAGAGTGACTGGCCTTGGAGACCTGATTGGCAGTGGGGGAGAATGGGTAGGATTGGTGCAGGGAACAGGATTATCTGCCAACAGTTTCTCTGCCTGCTTGCTCTATTTCCACATCCAGTGAGTACCAAAGGGTACACATTTTCTGGGTGTGCTCTTTGCTCTTCCCTCCTCCAGTACCATATGCGGATTCACAAGGAGGAGCGGAAGTATCTGTGCCCTGACTGTGGCTACAAGTGCAAGTGGGTCAACCAGCTCAAGTACCACATGACCAAGCACACAGGTGAGTCTGCATGGTTTTGACAGGCCTGAGGGGTTCCCCTGTGCCCTAGCACACCCAGCCTCCCTGAGGTGGTGTATGTCCTTACTCAGATTTGGGGTGCACAGCTGTTTTCACATCAAGGGTAGTAGGTAGACTGAAAAGCCAGAATAGCTTCCCAACCCACTGAAAGCCTATCAGAATCAGGAGAGAGGTGAACCTGAGAGTCTGGACATGTGTACTTTGCGAAAGCTTCCCGGGGTATTATGGCACAAGGTCACCCACCTCCGGTTGAGGACCTCCAACTCAAACATGAGTGACTGAGCAGGTCTGCCTGGTCCCTACAGAGACAGGATGGAACTATCATGAGTGAGGAGGAGAAAGTAGAGGGTTCAGCTGTTATTTGTTTATTTATTTATTTATTTTGGCTGAGTTGGGTCTTTATTGCTGCGCACAGGCTTTCTCTAGTTGCAGCGAGCAGCGGCTACTCTTCGTTGCGGTGCGAGGGCTTCTCATTGTGGTGGCTTCTCGTCTTGCGGAGCGTGGGCTCTAGGCGTGGGCTCAGAAGTTGTGGCTTATGGGCTCCAGAGCGCAGGCTCAGTAGTTGTGGCGCATGGGCTTAGTTGCTCCACGGCATGTGGGATCTTCCCGGACCAGGGCTTGAACCTGTGTCCCCTGCATTGGCAGGGGGATTTTTAACCACTGCGCCACCAGGGAAGTCTCTCACCTGTTTTTGTTTTGTTTTGTTTTGTTTTGTTTTGTTTTTTTTAAAGAATGAAAGAATCAGAGGCCCCATACAGTATTACCAAGATGACTGTGGGCTTTTTTTTTTTTTTAAGAAGATGTTGGGGGTAGGAGTTTATTAATTAATTAATTTATTTTTGCTGTGTTGGGTCTTCATTTCTGTGCAAGGGCTTTCTCTAGTTGTGGCAAGCGGGGGCCACTCTTCATTGCGGTGCGCGGGCCTCTTACTATCGCGGCCTCTCTTGTTGGGGAGCACAGGTTCCAGATGTGCAGCCTCAGTAGTTGTGGCTCACGGGCCTAGTTGCTCTGCGGCATGTGGGATCCACCCAGACCAGGGCTCGAACCCCTGTCCCCTGCATTAGCAGGGAGATTCTCAACCACTGCGCCACCAGGGAAGCCCCCCTCACCTGTTTTAACTTGTCCTTTTTTTTTCTCCTGGGTAAAGTCCATGAACCACAGGTTCTCAGAGAAGGGTTAATGATGGTGTGCCTGTGATTGTTGCATATGCCCCCCACCAAGTAAAGGAATTAACCAGATGCATTTCAAGGCCCTCTGCCTCTACCCCTTCTTTTGCCTCTCCCGCTTCCCTCTTAAGCATTTTCTTTTACTTCTTGTGTTGAACAAGGGATCCATTTCAATGGATTCCCAATTCCATGAGTACTCCATGACCAAAAAGGGGTTGGAGTTCCCCATGTAGAAACCCTGTCATATTTGAGTATTTATTGCTGTCAGTTGGCTACTTAGGGGTCCAGTTAGTTACCGGCATCCATCGAGCACCCACTGTATACAAGGGGCTATGTTGGGAATAGGACACACCAATGTCAGACAGGATTGGAACATTCCAAAGACATGGTCCTTAGGTTGCTGCTTGTGTTCCTTATGTCCCAGGATCACAGTGATTCCTCTGGTCCACTGATCCTTGTTCCACCTCCTTCAGTGGTGATGTGTTCCCTGTCCTTGCCCTGTCCTACAGGACTGAAGCCATACCAGTGTCCCGAGTGTGAGTACTGCACGAACAGGGCCGACGCACTGCGCGTGCACCAGGAGACGCGGCACCGGGAAGCACGGGCCTTCATGTGTGAGCAGTGCGGCAAGGCCTTCAAGACACGCTTCCTGCTGCGCACCCACCTCCGCAAGCACAGCGAGGCCAAGCCCTACGTGTGCAACGTGTGCCACCGTGCTTTCCGCTGGGCCGCTGGCCTGCGCCATCACGCCCTCACCCACACTGACCGCCACCCTTTCTTCTGCCGTCTCTGCAGCTACAAGGCCAAGCAGAAATTTCAGGTGGTCAAGCATGTGCGCAGGCACCACCCTGACCAGGCTGACCCAAACCAAGGCGTGGGCAAGGACCCCACCACGCCCACGGTGCACCTACATGACGTGCAGTTGGAGGATCCCGGCCCCCCTGCTCCTGCTGCTCCCCCCACTGGACCTGAGGGCTGAGGGCCTCCCCCACCGCCCGACAAGAAGAGGGTGTGGGCCCAGGTGTGCAGACTGGACCCAGAGCTAGCCTGAGGAGCTCAGGGCCAGAGGAAAGGCTTGGCTTCAGGGTGTCAGAGAGGCTGGAACCCTCCTGGGACTCTGGCTGTAGTACTTGGAAGTTGATATAAAAGAAAGACCTGGACCACAGATTGACTTCTGTTGAGGCACATTGTGTTTTTAACCCGTGAGTTCCTAATCTCTTCACCATCACTCCACCAGAGTCCCTGGCTATAAGATCGTGGTTTACCCATTTCATCTTCTCTTTCCTTCTTACTACGTCAAGTCCTATTTTCTTTCAGTATCCTCAGAACAGTTGTATCTAACTGCATGTGCTGTTGTGCCCACTGCTCTATAAAGCATGGTTAAATGATTAGTAGCTTATATAGACTCGTCCAAGTCCCTGACCTAACAATGCCAGGCTGTCATCTCAGTCTGCCCTGTCCCCTCTCAGGCCTCTGTCTCTCCTTTGTCTCCTTCCATCTTCACTGAGTGATTGATTCTGAAACGCCCAGGCCTGCCTTCTCTCTGTTCTCAAGCCTGAATCAGCCCTTGCCCTGCTCCCTATTTCTGAGTCCCTTTGTCTACCTGTAGAGGGAGGATTGCCACCCACTAAGCCTCCTCGTGGAAGCAGCTTTAATTCGGCACCATCCTGACTGGCTCAGCTGCTGCACTAGAGTTAAAGCACAAGGATAGGGTGAAAGACAGACAACTGGGAAGGTAAATCTCTAACCCAGGATTCTGTCAGTGCCTCACAGTGACTGTATAATTAATCATCTAAACTGGGACACACTGGGAAAATTGAAGAGGGTACTATTAATAATTATGCTGAGACACCAGACATAAACCCGGACTATTCCAGGCATACTCTTTAGGAGGGCTGGGATCACATAACTCTTTGTCTCCTCGTTTTGCCCTGTCCCTTAGAAGCCATACTTGCAGTAAGTGCAGGGGGGGCCCTGGAAACCCTATTTTTCCACCTTTTCCCTATCCCAAATGTCCCCCAACCCTCATATCTCCCCTTCTTGCCCAACAATGAGAGACTGTACTCAAGCCAAATTGAGAGAGAAGCTCTATTTATACCAGAGGGGCTAGGGAGCAGCAGTCCAGTGGAGACTCTGAGGGCTGTGTAGTGTTCTCTTGACAGTCGTAATACAGTCTTGGGGTCAGATCTCCTTCCCCAGCCTTTGCCTGGGGAGCCTTGGGGCTTGATTTGTCCTTCCCTTGGCTCTGGACTTTGAGGAAGTTAGAGGTGGAGGAGATAGTGCCTCTGAGGGTTTGTCTGCCCCAAGCCCTTCTCTGGATTTCTAGTTGCAGTCTGCCTTTGAGCCAGAGTTGGTGTGAAAGTGTAGTCCTAGATCTGGGTATGGTATTGAACCTATAGCAAGAGGAAGGAAGGAAGGAATTCCAGTGTAGAGTGTGCAGAGGGTAAGGACAGGAACGATACCAAAGGCTGGTGAAAACGAAGAAAGGGAAAAGAAAGAAAGTGAAAAATCAGGTCCTAGATTTGCTTGTCAGGAAGGATGAAGTAATTTTGTGCCTAGGAATGCACAGTCCAAAGCTTGGTTTTCACCACCTCTGTTTGCTTTCTGGAGCATCCTTCCAGGCTTTTCTTACCGTCTAAAGCCGATGTACCCACTCTTCCCGTGAAGTACCCACCTTAAGATTCAACCCCCTCTAGCCCTTCCCGGGTGCAGATGTGCACGAAGATGGAGGCTGGGTGGAGGCTGATGCCATCCTTGGAGAGCAAGTGTATATGGCGGTAACCTGGAAAGGGCGGCGGGGGACGGTATTAGGAAGGCAGCCCAGAGCTGGGGTGCGGGCCAGGGGTGGGAGGACTGGCTCACCTTGTTGCATGCAGTTCCAAGGCAGGGTGTACTGACCAATGAAATCGTTTCGGGATTTCCAGTCATAGTCTTTTACCACAAAACGCAGCAGGGCCAGTTCAGGTACCAGGACCCGGAAGCACAGTGTCTGCCCCCAGTATGGATTAAAACCTGAGTGGGGGAGGGTAAGTGAGGGAAGAAATGAAGGAACAGACATTGTTGACCATGTTGGGTTGCTTTCCCCATGTTCTCTCGCTTAATTTTCATAGCATTTTACAAGTGAGGAGATTGAGTGGGTAAGCAGTTTGCTTAGTCACTGGAGCTTGTAAGTGAGAGGCCTGGCTTCAGACCCAAGATGTCCAAGTCCTTATTCTTTGTCCGGTTCCACACTGCCTCCCATGAAGGTGGCGGGAGGGGTGATGGACTGTGCTTAATGGAGGGCTGGATGGTAGGAAAACAACAGCCATGCTCCGCCCACTTTCCCCCAGCACTGCCCAGTCTCACCGTTGTTCTCCACGTAGCTGGTCTCTTGCCGGGTTGTGTCTTGGCGGACGCCAAAGATCTCCACTCTTACCAGTGGATCCACAATGGACTCCTCTTTGGTCTTGTCCACTTTGGGGAGTTGCTGCCCACTGATTACCTGCAACCAGAGCTCTGGAACCTCACTAGTTCCTGCTCAGCCCAGCCCCCGTCCAGCTCTCACACCCTTGCAGGGGAGACACAGGACCTTGCACTATAGCTTTGGGGTTTGCAAAGCTAATTCTCATGGGTAATACATTCTAGTACCTCACCTGCTATTTAAAATGCATCCAAGTAGAAATTTAGCAAGGTTTGAAAGTAGGTATTTTATGACAGCAGCCCTTCTATAGCGCTTACTATGCCCTAGGCACTGTTGTAAGCACTTCAGGTTAACTAATCACAACAGCCCTGAGAGGTAGGCAGTATTGTTACCCCAATTTTGCAGGTGAGTAGACTAAGGTTAAGGAGTTTGCCTAACGTTACACAACTAGTAAATGGGTTTGAACCTAGGCAACTGGCTCCAAAGTCCATGCTGCCTCATGAGGAACTTTTCCCCCATTACACTCCTGTCAGTCCTAGCCACCCACCCCTCACCCCTTCCACCCACCACCCTCCCTGGCTTCTATCCCAGTGATCCCAGTTTCTTCCCAATGGTTTCTCTTTCCATTATACCTGGATTAGGAGGGTCTGGGCTTTGAACGGACTGATGGGCCTCTCAGGGTGGAAGGAACTCTGGGCGTCACGCAGGAAGTCTGGCTTCAGCACGTAGCCGGAGCCAGCATTCTGACGGAAGAGCCCATCACACAGGTCCATCTCAAGCCCCGCAGTCTGCATATTCAGAGCCACTGAGGGCCCAGGGAGAAAAGGAAAGATTCACCGTGGGGGCCATCCAGCCCATCTTTCATGGAGCTAGACAGACATATTGGGTGTAAAAGGGCTGCAGGGAACACGATGGAGAGCATCTTTCTCAGCCTAGCCCTCCTCTCGGAGCACTCCCTGGCCCCGTTGCCACCCAGGGACTTACTTCCCACCCATAGCTCTTCCACTCGCTCTTCCCTGTCCCTACTGCCCCCTCACCCATCTGGCAGCCTGCATTCCAGAACTCCTGGGGGTTGTAGTTGGATGAATCTGTCCTCAGGCCACTGGGATATACACGGCTTAACTGCCAGGTATTGTGCAGCACAAACTCATTGCCTGCAAAGAGGGTGTGGGTAGGGAGATGGTAGTGGGTGGGGTGGATCCTCCCACTTCCCTGGTCTCAAGGACCCTGCCCACCCAATTCATTCTTTGCAGCATCTCCTAAGGCTATGCCTATCTCTCTTCCATGCAGACCATCTCCCACACCTGTCTTACTCCTAGAGCCTTGAGCCCACTGTTAATACTCCGATCCCCGTACCTGGTCTGAGGAGTTCCTTGGCTCCACCATCCCTCCTTAGCTCCCTCATCCTCTTGGGACTCATCTGCCTGCCCATCAGACCTGACTCTAACCCATCCCAGTTCCTTCCGTGTCCCTCCCTTTTGGTCCTGACCAGCCTCCTTGATGAGGCTCTTGGC
The DNA here is from genome assembly GCF_963455315.2 of Globicephala melas. Taxonomy (NCBI): domain Eukaryota; kingdom Metazoa; phylum Chordata; class Mammalia; order Artiodactyla; family Delphinidae; genus Globicephala; species Globicephala melas. Next base: position 19,030,102 of record NC_083320.1, read on the forward strand.
CTTGGCTTCAGAGAAAGATGATGTTTCATAGAAGCGGTAGTGCTCCCTCGAATGAGTGAAGCTGTAGAATGTGACAGCCTTCAAGTAGACGACCAGGGCAGAGAGGGATGGACATAAGATGGGCTTGGATTTCTGGAAAAGGAGAAAGTAGAGAGGAAGATGGAATTGAACCATTAGCAATCTGAGAGGGAAGAAGCCAATGGCCAAGATCTGAACTTCTCCACCCAACATAAGGCTCTGCCCACTGCCTCCCCACTGTATTCTCCCTCCTGCCTCACCTGCTTTGGAAAGAGAAGCAACCCAGGCTTGGAAATAGGAGCCTGGGACATAATCTTACAACACATAGGCGGACACAACAGTGCGCACATCACAACCTGAGGATGGGAATGGCAATAAAGGCAGTCTATGTATACTGATGGGATCAGTTTCAGCCTCTGGGCTTGAAGGATTACTTTGTAAGTAACAGGTTTTTAATTTATTATTATTATTATTAAACAGATGTCATACTCCCTACCTCTCATCTTTTAAAACAAATAAATAATTTTTTATCAAAATGCACACGAGGGCTTCCCTGGTGGCGTAGTGGTTGAGAGTCCGCCTGCCGATGCAGAGGACGCGGGTTTGTGGCCCAGTCTGGGAAGATCCCACATGCCGCGGAGCGGCTGGGCCCGTGAGCCATGGCCGCTGAGCCTGCGCGTCCGTAGCCTGTGCTCCGCAACGGGAGAGGTCACAACAGTGAGAGGCCCGCGTAGCACAAAAAAAAAAAAAAAAATGCACGTGAGCCCAGACAGATACGTCAAGGTATGCAGATGGTCATGGAAATCACACCTGGAAGGACGTGAGAGTCCCAGAGTAATATCTATAGATTTTTCTCCTGAATTCCCATTTCCATCCCTGGGCATGGCAGCAGGTTAGACAACACAGCTCCAGAGAGAACAGGATAAGCTAGAAGTCATCTGAGCCAAGCAAATGCACAGAAGAGAGAAATGCGGACTTCAGAGCAGGATCTCGGTGGTCCCACCAGTGGTGCCCCTTCCCCACCTCTTCCTGCTCCTCCTCTGGCTATTTCTGATCCCTCTTCAGACTCACCTTTTCCAAGAAGCTTTCTCTAACTAAGCCGACTTTAGTTGAGGTCACAGCAGTCACTCTAGTAAGCCCTACTTACCCAATATAACACACACACGCACGCATGCACGCATGTACCCATCAGTGGTTTTCGAACTAGCCTTCAAGGAGACTGGGAAGTAGCACAAAGATGTCTCAGAAGTCACCTGGGAGACCCAGGAGAGAGCCAAAGGGGTGCTTCAACCAGGAGGGCTCTGCATTTATCTATTTTGTATACTGAGCTTCCATATAAGATTTCATTAAAAAAAAAAAGATTTCACGGCCCAAAGAAGTTGGAAAGCCTCTGCAATGTACCTATATATGGCAATCTATATAGTGATGCTATGTACGCATTCTTATGCCTCTTTCATTGGAGGCAAGGAGCATTTTGCTCCTTGGCCCTCCACCCTGCCTGGCTCCAGTCTCTTCACATGCGGGCTCTCAGCTAGTGGTACCCCCTGATCAAATGCCAGAGCAGAAAGATCACTCTCCTGGCCTACCTTCTTTTTGTCCTTACTGCGAGGGCTCAACTCCTGGGGCTCAGACTCCATCTGGGCCTCCAGCTGCAGCTCAGCCTCCTCCAGTTCAGACTCTGGCTCCTCCTCCTCTTCCTCAAGATCCTCCTCAAGCGTTTTTAACTTCTTTCCCTTCACAAGGATCTTCCTCCGAAGCTCCTAGGGGACAAAAATGAGGGGGCCTGTCTACCTATCTCGTCTGGAACCCTCCTGGGGATCATGCAGGTCCCACTGCTCTCAAAGGCACAGGAAGTGAGTGAGTGGTCAGAAGTTCCCACAGGAAGGCTTCTTGATACATACAACAGGGATTTCCTATTAAGCGAACCTGTAACATCTCTATCCATAAGGAAAAAAATACATGCAGACCCCTACCTCACATTTGACACATGAAGATTCCTCACAGATTAAAGATTTACATGTAAATATAAAGAACATAAGAGTATTAGAAGAAAATACAGAATCTTTCTGAATAACCTTAAGGTGGTAAAGCCTTTAAAAACATGAGATGGGGGCTTCCCTGGTGGCGCAGTGGTTGAGAGTCCGCCTGCCGGTGCGGGGGACGCAGGTTCGTGCCCCGATCCGGGAGGATCCCACATGCCGCGGAGCGGCTGGGCCCGTGAGCCATGGCCGCTGAGCCTGTGCGTCCGGAGCCTGTGCTCTGCGGCGGGAGAGGCCACAGCAGTGAGAGGCCCGCGTACCAAAAAAAAAAAAAAAAAAAAACATGAGATGGGGCTTCCTTGGTGGCGCAGTGGTTGAGAGTCCGCCTGCTGATGCAGGGGACATGGGTTCGTGCCCCGGTCCGGGAAGATCCCACATGCCGCGGAGCGGCTGGGCCCGTGAGCCGTGGCTGCTGAGCCTGTGTGTCCGGAGCCTGTGCTCCGCAACGGGAGAGGCCACAACAGTGAGAGGCCCGCGTACCCCCCCGCAAATAAATAATAAATAAATAAATAAATAAAAACATGCGATGAAAACTCACAAGACATAAAAATAATTGGCAGATTTGACTACATAAAGATTAAAAATCTCTGAAGATGTTATAATGACAAAAAGAAAAAGTAGCCTGCAAGGGCAGTTCCCTGGCGGTCCATTGGTTAGGACTCCGCACTTTCACTGCCGTGGCCGGGGTTCACTCCCTGGTCTGGGAACTAAGATCCTGCAAGCCGTGCAGCGCGGCCAGAAAAGAAAAGGAAAATAGACTGCAAAAAAAAAAAATTTCCAAAACATTATCTTTAACATTTAAAAATTTGTTATATATCAATAAAAATTATAAACCCTGGGCTTCCCTGGTGGCACAGTGGTTGAGAGTCCGCCTGCCGATGCAGGGGACACGGGTTCGTTCCCCGGTCCAGGAAGATCCCACATGCCGCGGAGTGGCTAGGCCCGTGAACCATGGCTGCTGAGCCTGCACGTCCAGAGCCTGTGCTCCGCAACGGGAGAGGCCACAACAGTGAGAAGCCCGCGTACGGCAAAAAAAAAAAAAACATATATATGAAAAGACATTCATGATAGATATTGATATTATATGTGAGCTATAAAAGGGGAGGAAAGGATGATCCCATTCACGTTTTTTAAATGTGACCATATATACACATACATGTCTATATAAGCATTTAGAAAATCTTTTGGCAGCCGTTATGGGAGAGGCTGAGATTATGGTGGGGGGGCTAGGCTATAATTATGAACTATCAAGAAAAAAAGATTTTCCATTAAAAAAATAAAGTAAATAAATGTCTTTAAATTTAGAGAACTTTACCTAGAATTCTATGTTAAATTAGATTTTTTTTTTTTTTTTGGTTGTGCCACACGGCTTGTAGGATCTCAGTTCCCCATCCAGGGACTAAACCCGGGCCACGGCAGTGAAAGCCCGGAATCCTAACCACTAGGCCACCAGGGAATTCCCTGAATCAGATTTTTAAAAAATTGAAGTTCTCTCCAAGGATATTAAAGAGTAAGATGGTCCATCTGAGGGTGAGAAGAAGGGAACAAGATGGGCATGGAAGAAGGAGCCAAGGTGGGGCAATAGGGAAGCCATGGCAGAGCCTGGGCTGGGGGAGCATGGTCCTACCTCAGGGGAGGGCAGCTGAGTGGGAAGCTGCCCATCCAAGGTGGTGCTCAGTAGCTGATTTCCCAGGATCTCTGTCAGATGGCGTGCTATGATCTCCTGCTGTTCCCAGCTGCAGTGGTTCTCCAGGGACAAGATGACTGGATAGTCTGATGTCTGATGGGGAGGGAAGGGCATGCTGGAGCCAGAGTTCTGAGGCCTATAACCTCCTTGCTTCTCCAGGCCCCCCTAGTTACTAACTCAACTGAGTACCCTGATTGCCAAGGTCCTCCAACCCCATGCCAGGCCTCAAAGAGATCTTCCTGGGTCTGGGCACCCCACATCTAAAAGTCACTCTTGGGACCCCAAATCTCAGATCTGTGCCAGGTCTGACCCAGGTCCCTCTGGGACCTTTGCATTTTCAGGCTCAGAGTGGGAAAGCCAGGCCATTCCCCCAGTTATTTGTTCATGTTACACTCTCAGGCTTTCATCTCCAGATTGCTATTGTCTCCCAGCTCTACCCACCACTTTCTCTGTTTCCTCATCCACCCTCTCCCAGATGGGTGACAGAGTTGTTAGAGGTAATAATTACTAATCTCTAGCAATTAGCTCTATGACTACTAGTAACACATCTAACACTTATTCATAATAATCCCTTAATATTTGCCTGATGCTTCACAGTTAAAATCTCTTTTACACATATGCCATTTGACGTAACCTCCCCTGCAGCCCTCCACCCTCCCCAGACCCAGAGCCTCTTCCTTCAGATCCTCTTGCCTCATCAGTATTTCCATCCTGAGGCTCCTACCTGGAAGGCATACTGTCCAATGGCGGCCACAACATCTTTGAACGGGATGCGAGAGGTCAGTGTGTGTCCGTGGTAAACAATAGGTTCCCCGCTAGGTCCATCCCATATATCCACCTCCACGCAGCGGCATCCTCGCTTCAGGGCCCTGCAAGAACCCCACCCCCCAGGGACAGGAGGGGTCAAGGTCTGATCTTCCACCTAGGGACCCTCTCTCTCCATCCTGAAGAGAACAGTGCTTACCGGCACTTACCCATCAAGACTCCACCAAGTTACATCTCCACGGACCCTTCTCTGTCTACTGGGACAGGGCTGCAGCTCACACTGATCTCCACCCACCCCCACCCAGCCCAACTCACAATCCTCCCTTAGCGAGCCATCACATCCTGCCTTGGGGTGTTCTGCTTGTAAATCGTTATACGACACCGAGTTATTCAAACTCTCAGTAAATTTACAGTTACTTTCTCTACTAGACTTTCTGGGGAAGTTCCACTCATCATGTATCCCTTGAAGCTACTAGTTCACTACAAGGATATCTTGACTATTTGCTCTAATCCACGATTAAAAGCAGATACCATTTATTAGCTATTGACACATGGATTACCTCATTTCATCTTCACAACAACCCAGACAGAATAGGCATTGTAATCATCTCTGTTTCTCAGATAGGGAAACTGAGGCATAGAGAGGTTAAATATTTAGCCCTATAGTCCCAAGTGAGGGAGCTAGTATTTGATCTCAAATCGTCTGACTCCAGAACCTATGTGTTTTTTTGTTTTTTTGTTTTTTATTTGAAGTGGGCCTCTCACTGTTGTGGCCTCTCCCATTGTGGAGCACAGGCTCCGGACGCGCAGGCTCAGCAGCCACGGCTCACGGGCCCAGCCGCTCCGCGGCATGTGGGATCTTCCCGGACCGGGGCACGAACCCGTGTCCGCTGCATTGGCAGGCAGACTCTCAACCACTGCGCCACCAGGGAAGCCCAGAACCTATGTTTTTAACTCCTCTTCTCTACTGCCTCCCATTTAAGATTTAGTTTATTTATTTGTTCACAATAAATCTGTCAGGACCTCTGAGTTCCAAGAGAGTTTCATAGCCTATGAGAGAGAGAGAGAAACTCCATTTACCCACAGGGTTTCCATACCACTTTCCTGCCAGTCTTCAGTAGCTCCTCCATGTCTCTCAGGTATCCAGGGATCCTCAGCCCCAAAGCCCCCCACAACTTTTCAATCCCTGTTATCGCCTGACAGCAACCCCCAACTTCCCACAGATGTTCCTTTCTCATGAGCTGGACCCTTTCACCCCTCGGCCCCACTGCACCGTATGTATCCCTCCACGCTGCTCTGGCCACAAAGCTGGTCTCCCACTAGGTAGGTGTTGTGGGAACTGCTGATGTAGTACTGGTTCAGGGGCTGAGTCATATCCTGGTAGATGGGGAGGCAGGTCGGATTGAAGATGTCTCCGTCCTTTGAGTAGAGGTAGCTGAGGAAGCCATCCATGCTCAGCACATGCCGCAGTTTGCCTAGGGTGTGGAGTAGCTAGAGTGAGAAGTTCTGGTGACAGCACCCAGCACACCTACAGGTGGTTCTCCACCCCAGCCCTCTCCAGGGCCTGGCCTTTCCAATGGTGTCCACTCCCAGCCTCCAGATCCCAAACTTGCCCCATCCAGTGTCTGTCATTTCAATCACCCCCACCCTCAGAGAACATTAAATCTACAAGGGGAATCATTAAGATCATTCTAGTCCAGTGCTGTCCAATAGAACTTTCTACGATGACGGAAATGTTCTATTCTGCACGGCCCGATACAATAGCCTCTAAATACATAAAGCTACCGAGTATTTGAAATGTAGCTGTGCAACTGAGGAACTGAGTTAAAATTTTGATTTTAGTTACAGTCATCCCTCAGTATTCACAGGGGATTGGCTGCAAGACCTCCCCCTTCCCCACAGCAGATACCAAAATCCGTGGATGCTCAAGTGCCTTACATAAAATGGCATGGTGCAGTCGACCCTCCGTATCCACAAATGTGGAATCTGTGGATACAGAGGGCCAACTGCAAATTAAATAGTCACATGGAGCTCTTGGTTACCATAATGGACAGCGAAGTATTCAGTCCAAAGGGCTAATTTCATAAATGGGGAAACTGAGGCTCAGAGAGGATCAAAGTCAAAGACTTGTTAGTGACAAGACCAAGGTACCTGTGTTTTATTTCCTGGGCTGTGTAGCTGCTGCCAACTATGGCCTGAGGGTTTCTTCCTATCGTCAGTTCCCATATGGTGCTTTGATGAGTGTTTGTCCAACATCCCCTTGGACTACACTCTGAGGGCAGGGCCCTGTTGCTCCTTCCAGAGCCCTCACCCCCTCAGCACAGGCTTCATATAATAACAACAATGATGGCTAACAGTTCTTGAGCACTTGCTCTGTGCCAAGGACGTTACATGCAGCATCTCTCTTAATGCTCTCACCAACACGAGCAGGTGGATGTAACATGATCTGCCCTGAGAGGTTAGGTAACTTATCCCAGGGTCACATAACTAATAACTAATAAGTGAAGGAGCTGGGATTTGAACCCAGGCAGCCAGATGTCAGAGCCACGCTCTATACCACTGGATTGTACAGTCTCACTGAGGGTAACATTGTTGCAGGGGAGACAGAACAGCTTGACTCTCATGCCCAGCTTCCTCACTCCAGGTTTGACAAGGCCTGAGGATGGTGGAAAACGGCAAGAAGTTGGGCACAAAGTTTCATTCTTGACTGTAATAACTCAAATCGCTAGGGTAAGTCCATAGTTACTAGGTAGTTTTCATGTACATTATTTTTTTTTTATAAATTTATTTATTTTTGGCTGCGTTGGGTCTTTGTTGCTGCACATGGGCTTTCTCCAGTTGCGGCGAGCTGGGGCCACTCCTCGCTGCGGTGTGCAGGCCTCTCATTGCGGTAGCCTCTCTTGCTACAGAGCACGGGCTCTAGAGCGCAGGCTCAGTAGTTGTGCCGCACTGGCCTAGCTGCTCTGCGGCATGTGAGATCCTCCCAGACCAGGGGTCGAGCCCTCGTCCCCCGCATTGGCAGGCAGATTCCCAGCCACTACACCACCAGGGAAGTCCCCATGTACATTATTTCATTTGATCACCAATTATTTTACAAATGAGAAAACTGAGTCTCCAATAGGTTAAGTGACTCTTGCCCAGAGTTACTCAGTTACTAAGAAGCATAGTGGGGACTTGAGCCCCTGTCTCCTGACTGATACCACACTCTGAAGCCAGAGTGTAGTATCTGATAGTCAAGTGCAAGGGGAAGGAACACCAAAAGTGGTGGGAGGTAGAATAAATGTAATGATGTATACCGGATCCTGAACCGAAAATAGAGGATCCTATTTCTTAGCCCACCAACTTCCTCTTCTATTTAGTTTCCTGAAATGATTGCTTTACAGCCCCTTCCTTCTCTGAGCACCCACATGAATCTGGAATCAGCGATTCCAACGCTTTCTGTTTAACTCTGCATTTCATGAGGGCACTGTACTTGTCTGACCTACTACTGTATTTCTGGTGCCTACCATAGGTCCTGGCACGTTACAAGTACTCAGTGAGCATTTGCTGAAGTAGTGAGTGAATGAATGAATGAAAGGGAGTGGGAGTTGAGACCTAGGAAACCTGGGTCACCTGTCCAGCTCACATTCCTCCCATCTCTAATCCTTGTTCTCAAGAGAGGCACCAGGTAAGAGTCAGATGACCTGGGTTTGAATCCCAGTTCCTCCTTTCATTAGCTGTTGACTCTGAGCAAGTCATTTAACTTTTCTTAACCTCAGTTTTCCTCTTTTGTACAACTGACAATAATAGATCCCACTTCCTCAGGTTGTTGGAAGGATTTGAAGGGAAAAACATGTAGAGATATTAGCACATTATGGGATACTTAGCAAAGGCCCAATAAAGATTATTGGGTTTGATTTACAAGGATATAGTGAGGACTAGAAGAAGTAAGAGGTGTAAAATGCCTTGTAAGTCACTTAATATTAGTAATGTAAATTCTTCACTTTCTGCAGGGAATGGAGGGTAGGACGGTGTCTAGTAAAGGGGCAAAGAGAAAGGTCTGAGGGCAGACAGGGCATATTTTAGCTGTGCTTGTAAAGAGCTAAATGATTGGCCACCTCATCATCCCCCTCAGCCAGGGACTGACTAGTTTCCCTGCTCAAGGGCTTAGGACTCAAGAACCACTTGGAGAATTTGGAGAAAGCCCAGGAAAGGATAGAGAGCCAGCATTTAAAGAGACAGCCAACAGGAACCATGAAGGGAGCTGGAGGAAAAGGAATCACATGCACTAGAGAAGAGGCCAAAAGCAAGAGGACCGGGCTACCCTGATGGTGCAGTGGTTAAGAATCCGCCTGCCAATGCAGGGGACATGGGTTCGAGCCCTGGTCCAGGAAGATCCCACATGCCGCGGAGCAGCTAAGCCTGTGCGCGCGCCACAACTACTGAGCCCGCACTCTACAGCCGACGAGCCACAACGACTGAGCCCGCGTGCTACAACTACTGAAGCCCGCGCGCCTAGAGCCTGTGCTCCGCAGCAAGAGAAGCCACCGCAATGAGAAGCCTGCGCACCACAACAAAGAGTAGCCCCTACTCACCACAACTAGAGAAAGTCCGTGCACAGCAACGAAGACCCAACGCAGCCAATAAATAAATAAATTATTTTTTAAAAAAATAGCAAGAGGACCAAGGATTTTCCGTTTCCACTGAGGACAAATGTTGATATCAGGAAGAACTTCCTGAAAGTGAAGGATGAGAAACATGAGCATGGTGGAGGAAAGGGGACTTATGGAATGTTCTTCCTCCTGAGAAATCCAGCACTACAGAGGAGACTCCTGTCTTATGTGGGCAGGAAATGGCTCTCTCCTTCCGAAAGAGTGGTTGAATGAGATGAAGCTGATTGGGCAGGGGGCCTGGATAGGGATGGACTCAGCCTTCTCTTAGTTAAGCAGAAGGCTGCTTGTCTCTGCACCTTTCTAACCACAGTCCCCCATCCGGCCCCCACGTCTGGTGCCTCTCCACCCTTATCCTCTTACCGCTATCTGAAGGCTCATAGCAGTCGATGAGTTCTAGAGCAAGGTCAGAAGCCCGTTCTCCTTCTTTCTGCTCCTCTTGGAGAAAATCCACAAATTCCAGCAGTGTCAGCTTCTGCCCATCAGATGAAAACTTTTCAAACAGTTCCTGCACCTCAGGACGCTGAGTCAATGACTTATAAAACTCTACAAATTCTTCTCCCTCCAGAGTCCCAGACTGGGATGCATCTGCTCTCTGCAAAAGAGGGTTTAGAGGAGAGTGGACAGACCCTATTAACAGCAGATTTTTTGGCTTTGACTTGCCCTGTAAGGGCAATATTACTGGTGGAGCCAAACGTGCTTCCACAGAATTCCTGACATTCAGTGTTCATAGAAGAAGCCACTTCAGTAAGTAAAAAGCAAAATTTCAGCCATACCATTTGCTACTGGAGATAATTTTCAACAAGAAAGAGTTAAATACCCCAACATGTCCCTAAAAGATCAGAAGATCCCTCCTCCTATTTACTCACCTACCAGTTGGAGTTTTCCACTGTACTAGGCACTTGTGAAATTCTGGCCAAGGGCAGAGAGATCCCTGAGGTCTGATGTAATAACATGTTGTTATTTACCTTTCATAAGTTTATGAGTCATCTTTCCAACAAGACTGAAGGTTAAGAACCATGTCCTGCCCACACTTCCCATTGAGCCTGGCATAGTGCTAGGGTGCATAGGAGAGATTCAACCAGATGAGTGTTCCTTGAGAGGGTCAGAGGCCTTCCGGCCAAGTGAGAATGTGGCCTTGGCTAGCTTCTGCTATTCCTTCCCCAGAAGACTCACCTGGAAAAGCTGGAAGGCATGGTCTTGGTCCATTTCCACATTCATCAGGTGCAGTAACCGCTGGACTTCTCCGAAACTCATCCGACCATCCTGGTTTTTGTCTCCGTGCTGGAACCAATCACTCAGCCATCCAGGTCTGAGTCAAGGCAAAAGCACTGAGTGTGTGTTTGTGTGTGCAGATGTGTGTGCACGTTCATCCATTGACATCTGCGCCCCTGCCTTTGTCGCCAGTCTCTCCCCAATGCCAATTCATTTTCCACATTAGTTTCTGGAATAATCTCCCCAGAGCACCGATCTTTGGACACCCACATATCATCTAGAGTACCATAATACAGCTAAGGTACTTAAAGTATTTATACAATTCTATTTTCTCTACCGACAAAAACAGTATCTGATTCTCATTAATCTTTGTATTCCTAAAGCCTGGCATAGTGCCTCATACATTCTGCTTAACAGATGGTGAATGAATGAATGATCTGGCATAGAAGGTGAATACAATCTAGGAAAGTTGAAGTGAGTTGACCCCACTAAGCCCTCTAAGGAGTTGCTTCCCATCCCTATTGTAGTTAATGGCACTGGGATCTTCTGTTCAGCTCTCAGGATCAGCACCTAGTTTGGTCCTTTGCCTCTCACTGTCCCTTCCCCCAATCCTGGGGGCCCTGATTCCTGCCCAAACTCTGCCTGGCTATGCTTGTGCCATCGCAAGCCTCCATTCCTCCCTCAGTATCTCAGCCTCACTTCGGCTGAGCAGTCCTTGCCCACCCCATCTGGACCCTCGGGCTTACCTAGCCCTGTGCCCCCTCCCACCGGTCCCTAGCATCTGGCTCCTTCAGTGACCCGTGGAGCCCACTCTGACTCCATCCTACTGATACTGGTCCAGCCGCTCCTGTTGGTCCATGCTGGTGACAAAGTCCACCAACAGCTGGAGCCCCTGCATCCAGATCTGGGCCTCCTCGACACTGTTGGCCACCAGGTCCAAGTTGGAGCGGCGGCCATGGAAGACGATGGTGAAGCCCTGCTCCAGGGGGAACTCCTCTGCCAGGTTTCGCAGCAACTCAGACTCGTGGCCCTCACGCACTGTGTCCACGTCGGATATTGAGACTGCCGGAGAAGAGGCAAGTGTGGGCACTGAGGAAGAGGGCCCGCCAAATTGCAGCAGCTGAGGGTCAAGGACCAGTACTCCCCTCTTTTCTCTGAAGCCACAGGAGGAGGGACCCCAGCCTCCACAGGTTGGAACCCCCAAAGCCTTAGTACAGGGAGATGCAGACCCTTGGAATTCAGGATGCCACGAGTCATTGCTGTTTTCATAGGCAGCACGGCAAGGGGCCTGTTCTGGGAGTGGCAAGACCTGGCTTCCAGCCACCAGCTGGCGGCGTGACATGGGCCAAAATGACATAACCCCTCAGTGTCCTCATCTTAAATAAGGGATGGTCCCTTCCATGGCCAGTTTACATGGTGATCACAGGAGGACTGGCGGGGCTGACAAGTGGAAACACACTTGCAGGGTAGAAGCAGTTACACCAAAGCATGATGTGCCCAAATTCAATTCTCCCATTCCAGGTTTGAGGGCTTCCTCTTTCCAGATGTCTGGGAGGGAGCCAGAGAAATCCTTCCCCCCACTTCTTCAGCTGGAGCTGGTGTGGATCATGAGCTTTGGTTATGTCTCTAAAGTAGATTCTCTTAGATGTGTCCTGTGATCAAATTTTTAGAGGGATCATAAAGTGTTTGGCCAATAGGATGCACATTACTATGACACATTTATGATATTTAGAAGTATTCATTATAATGACTAACATTTATTAAATGCATCCTGCTTTCAGACCTCATGCTAGGTGATTTATACATTAACTTCTTAAGCCTCTGTAACATACTGGACAGGTACTGTTTAATCCCCATTTTATAGATGAGGAAACTGATATTAGTTTAAGTTAAGTAACTTGTCCAAAGCCAGTCAGCTAGAAATTGGGAGAGCCAGGGCTTTAATCCAAACATTCTGATGCCTGAGATCAAGCTCTAATAATAATAATAATAATAGTAGTATAATAATATATAATCTATGATTTACTGAGCTTTATTATGTGCCAGGACTCTTCGAAGGTCTTTGCATGCGATAACCAATTTGATCCTCATAACACACTTAAGAGGCAAGTACTGTTATAATTTCCATTTTACAGGCTCAGACACAGACACAAAAGGGACAGCACAAGGGCACGTCATAGGACACTGGTCCCTCCCCCTGCTCTCAGGCTGCTGGGTCCTCAGGGTTCTATCCACCCATGTGCCCGCCCCTAGCTATCCACATCACTCACAGCTGGGCTTGGCCCTGCCTCCGGCCTGCCGGGCATGCCAGACTGTCATGCCATCGTCCTGAAGTCTGAAGTATCTTAGCTTCTTCCAGCTTTTGGACCTCACCTTGCGCATCAGCGTGCCTTTCTGCATCAGCAGCAGGTCTTGATTAACAGGCAGCCCTGAGCCAGGAGAAGCAGGGACTGGGTAGCTGGCGGGGAGGGTGGAGGGCCCAGGAGGAGCTCTTGAACAGGGGTCCAGCCTCCTCCCTGTCCCTGGGCTGTCTCCCCAAGCCCTCTTCTCCTGCAGGGGTACTCACGGCCTTGCAGCAGGGATGCCATCACCCACTGCTTCACCAGCTGATGCCAGAGTCACCTAAAGGAGCAAGGAGCAGCAGCAAGAGGCTTTAGGTTAATCTCGGGGTCTTAGAATAACAGATCAGCGGAGGAAGAGAAGGAAGCTAGTGTTTCTTGACTGCACACTGTATGTCAGCTACTTCATCTACATAGTTTGTAGCTCTTTTTACTTCTGATTTGAGTTTGGTGATTCTGAGGCTTAGAGAGGCTAAGAAACTTGCCTCAGTCACACAGGGACTCGGAATTTAAACCCAAATATATCTGATTCCAGAGCCTATGCTGTTTACCACAGCCATCTCCGACAGGGCCACACCAGGGCTTTCTGCCAAATACTCCTTCCTTCCCAATATCCTGCTATCCACGAGGTAATGCTGACCACACGTCTCAGTTCCCCATTATTAGGAATCACCAACTTGCTGCCTGTCCCCTTTCAGAAACTAGACTCTCTCTGCATCCTAGCCTTCCCTTCTCCAAGTGGAATCGTCCCAGCTCCCTCCTCCGGAAGCCCTCCCCATGCTCCCACGTAGGTCATCCAGCTCCAGAAGGGCTAAGCCAGAGTATTTCTTTTTTTTTTTTTTTTGCGGTACGCGGGCCTCTCACTGTTGTGGCCTCTCGCGTTGTGGAGCACAGGCTCCGGACCTGCAGGCTCAGCGGCCATGGCTCATGGGCCCAGCCGCTCCGCGGCATGTGGGATCTTCCCAGACCAGGGCACGAACCCGTGTCCCCCGCATCGGCAGGCGGACTCTCAACCACTGCGCCACCAGGGAAGCCCCAGAGTATTTCTTTTGTCTCTTCTACAACGCTTGGTGCTGCACCTACTTAAATAAGCCACTTCTACCTTCACATGATAAAGTATATTTTATACTCCTTTTCATAAAAGTAATTCTCACAGTTTTAATGGACCAGATAAGTTACATAGTCTCAGAACTGCATTTTCAAGTTTTCTCTACCTACTAAAAAAGAGTTCCTACCTTTAAATATGTGCTGTCTAATTTAGGACTGGTTAGGTTGTCCTAATGGCTAACAACAAACTTGCCTTGAAAAGAACTAGAAGATTTGATTTGTGGCCACTTTGATTCTAGCTCTGCCTCAAGAAGAAATATACTCGACTCTTAACCAAATCATGCTGAAACTGGCCAAGCCCATGAAACATAAAGCTCTATGCTCTTGTATAAGCAAAGGATCTACACTTGAATAAAAATGTTGTGGTTTTTAATTAATAAGTTTAACATTTTGACAGTGGTGAACATCTAAAAAACTGAAAGAATCCTTAAACCAATCATTCCGTTAGTACTCCATTGAAACATCATGCAGTTCAACTCCCTACGTTTTACAAATGAAAAAGCAGAAGTCCAGAAATATGATGTGACTTATCTGAGGTCACACAGCATATTAGTGCCCTATCTCCCTTCAGTAGGAAGAGACTATAAAGTCACCCAGGGTGACTAAGTCTTCAGGAATAATGTGGAGATCACTGAGAATACAGCTTTCCTGACTGCAGGACCTAGAGAAGGCTTTCCAAAGGAGTAGAAATGTGCAGGGAATCAGTTTGAGCCTAAGCAGAAGAAATATCTCAAGGCAGCTCTCAGGAGAGCAAGAACCCTGAGACAGTTCCAACTGTCAGGGAAAGGTTTTGCTGGCTGATGCCAAATGTGTAAGCTTGGGTGAGACCAGAAGAAACCTCTGATTGAAGAAGGAAGAAAAGAAGACAGAAAAGCATCCCTGCTTTGCTGGGTGGGGATGCACAGTTTGGAATATGAGGTTTACAAAAGCTGTATGAAGACTGAAAAGTAACAGGTCTTTCTTAAATGTCTTAGGTCCTCAGACTCTAAGGGAGGTTGAGGTAATCCGGGCTGAAGCCTAATCCCCCTTGCCAACATCCTGCCTCATCTCTCCTCTGAACTTCTGGGATGGGTGGGCCTTGGCCCTGGAAGAAGACAGAATTACCTTCCCTTATGCCTGTGTCTGGGAGCCTCACCATGATGCCCTGAAACATGGGAAGCCTGAGAACAGAGCCCAAGTGCTGGGACACCCCTATTTTGCTGGGACACCCCTACCTCCTCTCAAACCAGCCTTAGAAAATTATTTTAACCTCTCTTGTCAAACTCTTCCAATCCCAGAGCTCGGCATGCTCTTCCAATCCTGCTCCCACTCCTGAATCACTATTTTAAACCTGTATCTAGGTGACATGTGGCCATTAGAGGGCCAATTTCAACTCAGGGAGCCACAGAATGTCAGGGCTGGACTGCATTTTATAGAGAAGGGGACAGAGGACTAGCTGAACTGCCAGTCGCCTAATGAATTAAGTGGCAGAGCTGGGACTAGAACTGAGGTCTCTGTATGACCACCTCAGAGGTCTCACTGAGACTCTGCCCTTAGAAAGGGCTTTCTCTAGGAAGCAGATTAAAGCAGAGATAAGACTGAATGAGGGACATCAGTGTTTCGTCTCTCCTCCCCATCATTTTCTGTTCCCACCGTATTCCACTTAATAGCCCTTCTTTTCTATCTTTCCTTTCCCCATTCTCTGCTTGACCCCTTCCTTTTCCTTTCTCCCCAGCTCACTCTTCTCTTCTCATCCTCTCTCTGCCTCCCTGTTTGCTCACTTAAGTCAGCCTCTCTTTGCTCTCCTCTTCTCATCCTTCTCCTTATACCTTCTCTTCATTACTCCTTCCTCTTTTGTTTCTCTTCTAATTCTCAATAGCTCTGGTTCTCTTCCGCTGTGAGGAGTTTGAGAGCCTGGAAAGGGGACACTTGGGTTCGGATACTGAGTATCACATCCCTCTGCTCGGCCTCATTTTCCCCTGTATCCTAGGAGACTGACTAAACAAACCGCCCAGAGAATGAGACTTAGAACCCAGGTGTTCTAGGTCTTGGTGTTTCCTTTGGTGCCTGAAGGTAGGATGGGAAGGATGGTCACAACTGATGTAGGTGCAGTTAGGAGAAGAGGGAAAAAGGATTTGGAAGTGGGAGCAAGAGCAAAAGGCAAGGAGCAGAGGATAATGACTGAGAGTAAGAGAGATTGGGTCTTAACTGTTTACTCCTAGGCACATATGTGGAGATCCTCGAGGATATGGATAATTACCTCTATAACACAGATGAGAAAATAGAGACACAAAATAAAGTGGGAAGTAGCCAAGGACTGCCGAGCAAGATTTGGTCCTCCACTGCCAGGTGGCTTCATGTCACCTAGAGATGGACTTTGGCAGAGTTGCCAATGGCGCCAATGGCTAATAGTGGAATTCAAGGTGTCTATGGTCTCTCTGAGGGTAGGAAGGAAGAGAATCATTCTGTCTACTCTCTTGCTTTGGAGCAGGATTATGACAGACCTGGTTCACATAAAGAGGACAGAATGGGTCATAGCCCTCAGAATGTTAAGAGCTTGAAGACTCCTCTTTTATAACACATCAATCCAGCAGTTCCTGCCTATATCAATATCTCCTGGAAAGTGTCTTAAAATAGAGATTCCTTAGCTCCACCTCAAATCTACCAGATCCAGATTTCCAAGGATGGGGTCCAGGAATACTTATCTTTAATAAGCTAAGCACTCCTGATACACAAGCAAATCTGGGGAAGCCTCCACTCCCTCTGATCATAGATCAGGAAGTTGTGGTCCAAAGTCACAGAGCTAGTTAACGTCAGAGTCAGGACTAGAAGCAAGTGCTCTTCCCAGCACAGCACTCTGGCACACCAACAAACTGCCCTGGGTCATTGAGCAGGCTAAGAACCAGGCATAGAACTCAAACCCTGGCTCTTTCCAAGGAAGTCTCACAACTCTCCCTATTACCAGGGGTTTCTGTACTCCCCATGGGTCTTGGCCAGCCCTCGTTTGGTAATCCTCAACAATCTGTAATTGAATTTGTGCTAAAGCGTGGCTGCTCCAATTCTCTCTCTTCCCTTACTAGGGTGGGGCTCACCTCTGAGTGGTAGCCTGGGTAGCTAGGAGGTCCTCATATAAAGAGGTGACTGATACAACCAGCAGGAAAACTGTAAGTCAAAGAGGTTAAGCTAGAGAAAACCAGGAGGTCAGAGCCCTGTAGGCCTGTTCAGGCAAAAGAGTCCAGGGTATGATTTAGTCAGGGTGGGTAAGCATGTGGAGGGCAGAGTTAGGGACTCAGACAGGCCAGAGCTTGGAGCAGAGGCTGGTCTGAGCCTCCAGGCCCTTACCGTGGGCAGGAGAGAAGTCCTGTGTCTGATATCTGCGACGCTCTCTGCTGTGGGCCGAGGAAACCCAGGAGGGCTCCTTTTCTCCTTTGCTTCTCTTGCACTCACTGGCTTCCTCCCCTCTTCTGCTGCAGTTTGCTGCTGTCACTGGCAGACTTACAGTCAGATAGAAAGAGTAGGGTGGAGAGAGGTGTGAGCGCTCTCCTCAGTCCAGCCCATCCAACTCTTAAAGGCCCAGGACACTGGTCAGTGTGAGGGAGTAGTGGGGGTGGGGTGCGCAGAAGAGGATTAAGGGGAGGGATTGACGGGCATCACATCTCCAGGGAGGAGGAGCCTGTCTGTCCTTCATCTTGATGCCAGCGCTCACTGACCTCAGTCCTGCAGTAGCTCTCAGAGTGAAAGCCAAGGAGTATCCGAGTTGCAGTGCTCCATGAATCACTGCTTTTCATTCTGGTTGGTTTCTCTCTGTGTGTTGTACAGCTGTCTTTGCCCTTATTTCATCTGGCTCCTTTCCATGGTGTCTGTTTCCACTGGCAGAAGTGTCTCTGCATCCTGCCTTGCCGGGCACTCAGTCTAACTCTATGGCTCAGGGAAAGGAAAAAAGATAGAATGGGAAAGGGGGAAGATGAGAAAAGGAGGAGAGGAATGATTTGTGTAGAGGGATAGGTTGGTATCTACGTATATATTAGGTACTTGATAAATATTGAAGGAATGCATACGTGAATGTAGAAAACAATTTGGTTCATATATTCATTCATTCTACAACCACTTGTTCAGCACCTCTAATATGCAAGGACGTATATGTGTTTTTATAATGGTACATGTAGAAATGAAGCAGAATCATGGTGTCTGAGGATCAAGGGCAAAAAGAGGAGCACAAGGCTGGAAAGACACCCAACTGGGAAAGGAAGGTAATGAGCTTCTTACAGCGTGTATAAATAGGCAGCGGAAACAGAAACCAAGATTGAGGAAAGGGCACCAAGTTAGGTGAGGAATAGGGGATTGTAAAGGGCTTTATCATGGCCCCATACTTCACAGTGAGAAACTAAGGCCCAGGGAAGTTTAGGCAATGTCCTAGACTCACATGTCAGCAGCAGAGACCGTCAGTCCCTTACACTCGCCCAAGTACTGTGAGCTGGGACCTACTTTTGCTCTGCCTTGGGAAGACTGTGGGGTATGGTTCTTTCTGGATCAGTGGATGACAGTATGGAGCTGAGGGCATAGGGCACAGCACTGTACTTGGAGTTCTGTGGGATCGTCTTCTGGTGAGGTGTGTCTTAATCATAGGCACAGAGGGAACTAACTGTACGAAGTGGTGTGATTTTTGAGTGTGCTGAGATCCAGCTGCCTCTTGTGGCTCCCCCAGACATCCCTCAACTGCCTAATAGTCTACCATCAGTGATTATTTATAGCTACATCGTTAGTCCCATTAAAATAAAATCCTGAGTGATTACCATAAATGTCAGGATAGTGGTTACTTTTGGGAGGAGGGAGGAGTCGTGACCTAAGTTGAGTTTACTGTACTACGAGCAGGTTTTGGTAAAGGAAAAGGAGTATGCAGGGAGCACAGGCAGAAGACGGAAGTCCATTCATGGAGAACAGGAAGATTAGGAGGCATCAAGATTTAAACTGTGTTGATTTCATATTTTACTTAATAGTGGTCCTGTGTCACATGCTCGTCTTACTCTCCCATTTCCACTTCTCCAACATCATCATGTCCTTATTTTTCCATACTTCCCCTTCACCTTCCCCACTCCCCTTCTGGATTCCAGGATTACATAGAGTTTGCCTCTCTGAGTCACTATTTGCCTCACCTAATTGCGGCCCAACCTCCTTCCCTTCTGGGTGTTCTGTGAGGGGTATTATCACCCCTCCAGGGTTTTCTGGTAGAGTTCGAATCTCAAACATTCTGTTTCAGTGTTCTCATAAGCACCCCACATCATGTGTTCTGATTTTGGGGAAAGGCACTTGGAGACCTTCACAAGGTTAATGTGGCTCCAAAGAATGGCTTAGAAGACATGTTCACTGCAGAATGCTCCTCAGACACAGGACAGGAGCAGACAGACAGGGTCCTGTGCATAGAACTGTCCATCTGGTTTAGTTGCTCCTATTTCCATAATGATCCTGGCCCTTCCCCCACTGTTGTCTATTATTAACAGATCCAGAAACCTGATCAGGGTAGCAGCAGCAGAGGAACTTTCTGGGAACCATGCCCAGGAAAGGCCTAGAAGCCCTAAATTGAAATGAAGGGGCAGCTGGCAAAGAGGGAGATCTAAACAGTATACTCTCTTACTGCTACGTAGGCAAGCCTAAACTCTCCTCCTGACACCCAGGGGAGATGCCCTAAACTTCTCTGCTTCTCAGGAGTCAGGTTGGGGTTTCAGAGACCTCTTTCCCAGACCATCCAACCAAACTACTCAAACTTCTGAAATAAAGCCCCCTTCTTGTTGGTCAAAAAGGCAACTCAAAATATTAAATTCCATCTAAAAAATCATCAATATGAGACCCCTGCTGAATTAAAAGCCAAGATATATAACTTCGAAAGACCACAGAATATGTAGCCACTCTTCCATTCCAGAAAAAAAAACAAAACCACAACCCCAAAACAAAAACAAAAAAACACCAAAACCACCAAGGGGAGTGGGAACAAGGAGGTATAAAATAAACCAGAGAACAAGATGATAGAAGTGAGAACTAAAAATGCAAATCGTGTAAGAGGTAAAACTTTCAGAAAATTCACAAAATACAAGTGTATGCTATTTTTAAGCCATATCTCAGAAAGGTGGTACTAAAATGTTGAAAGTTAAAGGAGCATATCTGGGTGTGGAAGGACTCCAATTTCATTTTTATTCAAGATTGCCTTGGCTGTTTTGGCACTTTGCATTTCCATGCAAATTTTAGAATCAGCTTGTCAATTTTCACAAAAATAAACCTGTTGGGATTTTACTTAGAATTGAGTTTCACCAGCAGATCAATTTGAGAGAACTGTCATCCTTACAATATTATTTTCCAATCCATGGAGTCGATATATGTCTTCATCTTTGTCTTTTTTTTTTTTTTTTTTACATTTAAGGCATTTCAATTTTTTTAATTTTCAAAATGTATTCATTTATGTTATTGTCAGATCATAAAGTCATCCCTGAAATTTCATCAGGGTTAAAAATGCTTCTCAAATCTAATGTTATCTTATATACAATTTCAAGAAATAAAACTAAGTTATTGTGAAACTTTCACAGTGAGATTTCCAAATAGCTGAGAACATAGGCAAGTTTCCCCTTTGCTTCCAACAGACAGAAGCTAACCTATAACAAGGAAGAAAAATATTTGGTGAATTGACTATACATGATTTGACCACACACCTGTCAGTCTTTCTTTCAAGAATGTTTCATTGTTTTCAATGTAAAGATTCTGCATATCTTTTGATAAATCTATTGATATTTCTAGCTATTTGTTATCCTATTATAAACAACATATTTTTGAAATTTCATTTTCGATTTA
This sequence comes from Globicephala melas, assembly GCF_963455315.2. Classification (NCBI taxonomy): domain Eukaryota; kingdom Metazoa; phylum Chordata; class Mammalia; order Artiodactyla; family Delphinidae; genus Globicephala; species Globicephala melas. The sequence goes on from NC_083320.1 coordinate 19,050,737, forward strand.
TTGTATCTATAATCTTATTTTTAAAAAATCTTTATTAATTAAAAAAATTTTAAATTTAGAAACACATAATTGATTTTTGGGGGGCAGTATATTGACTTCGTATTCTGTGACCTTGCTAAATTCACTTAATCCTAAGAGTCTGTAGATCCTTTTGGATTATTTACATACACAATTATGTTGTCACCACTTTTTTTGTTCCTTTATAATCTTTTCTTTTTAAAAAATCTTTTATTAATTAAAAAATTTTTTTAATTTAAAAGAAATATTTATTTGGCTTGCTGGGTCTTAGTTGCAGCATGCGGGATCTTTAGTTGCAGCATGCGGGATCTTTAGTTGCAGCATGAGGGATCTTTAGTTACAGCATGCGGGATCTTTAGTTGCAGCATGCGGGGTCTTTAGTTGCAGCATGAGGGATCTTTAGTTATGGCACACGGGATCTTTAGTTGCAGCATGCGGGCTAGAGCCCTGACCAGGGGTTGAACCCAGGCCCCCTGCATTGGGAGCACAGTCTTAACCACTGGACCACCAGGGAAGTCCCTTCTTTTATTTTCTTGACTAATCACACTGGCTGGGACCAGTATAATGGTATACGGAGTTGTGATAGTGGACATCCTTATCTTATTCCTCATCTCATGGAGAATGATTTCAATATTTTATCATTGAGAGGTTTACTGTACGGTTTTTATTAAGATTTTTATTTTATTAAAAAATTTTTTTTGTTTTCATGAATATGAAACTTTTAACTTCTTTAAATTATAATTAAATTTTATTTTGGGTCAAAGTGATTACACACACACACACATATATATTTGTGTAATCAATTAACCTACCTACCTATATTTAACCTATCTACATACATATGTAAGATTTTTATGAGATTAAGGATATACCCTTCTATTTCTCGTTTTCAAAGTTTTTTAAAACCATGAATAGCTGTTGAATAGTGTTCTTTCCTGCATCTGTCTAGATTGATTTTTCTCCTTACATGTTGTGTGAATTGAATCCATTAGTTTTCAAGTGTTGAATCAATCTTGTATTTTTGCAGTAAACCCAAATTAGATATGACCTATTATCATTTTTATATAGCACTAGATTTGACTTGCTTATTTTGTCTGGCAGTTTTACATTAACATTCCCGGGAGAGATTAGCACCTGGTTTTCCTTTCTGGTGATATCTTTGATAGTTTTGGTGGCTGGGTTATACTGCTTCAAAAGTGAATTGAGGGACTTCCCTGATGGTCCAGTGGTTAAGACTCCATGCTCTCAATGCAGGGGGCCCGGGTTTGATCCCTGGTCAGAGAACTAGATCCCGCATGCCACAACTAAGAGCCCGCATGCCGCAACTAAAGATCCCGTGTGCCACAACTAAGACCTGGTGCAGCCAAATAAATATATATATTTTAAAGAAGTGAATTGAGATCTGTTCCCCTTTTCTATAGTTTGTGGAAGTTTATGATACTGGTGACTCTAAGATATAAATGATGTCCCTTTTTCCATTAAAAAAATATTTTATTTTTGGCTGCATCACGTCTTAGTTGTGGCACACGGACTTCAGAGCACGCGGGCTCTCTAGTTGTGGCATGTGGGCTTAGTTGCCCCGTAGCATGAGGGATCTTAGTTCCCCAACCAGGGATCGAACCTGCGTCCCTGCATTGGAAGGCAGATTCTTAACCACTGGACCACCAGGGAAGTCCCTCTTTTTTCATTTCTAATGTTGAGGTTTTTTTCCTGATCAGTCTATGGGTTTATCAGTTTTACTGTTTTTGAGGGAATGACTTTTGGCTTCACTGATTTTCCTTATTGTACATCTGTTTTCTATTTCATTGCTTTTTTTTTTCTGCATTCTTCCTTCTACCTTTTGAATTTGCTATTCTTTCCCAGTTTCTTGACGTGAAAACTTAGATCACTGACTTCAGCCTTTCTTTTGTAATGTGTGAGTTTAAAGTTATATATTTTAGTGCTTTACCTGTATACCACAGGTTTTGATATGGCATATCTTTATTACCAGTTAATTTTTTTTATTTCCTTTGTGCTTTTTTTTCTGTGACCAGTGGGTTATTTAGAACTCTACTGCCTGTTTTATAAACAGTTAGGGACTTTCCAGTTGTTGTTGTTGTTGTTGTTTTTCCCTAGCTTAATCCCACTGTGTTCAGAGAACACTGTATTATTTTCAATTATTCTGGAAATTTCCTGAGGCTTACTTGATGGTCCAGCTATGATCAATTTTGGAAAAAGCTTTTGGTGCTATTAAAAATATGTATACTGTTGGTTCAGTGACAGTGTTCTATATATGTCAGTTAAGCTAGGATTGTGTTGTTCAACTTACCTATTATATCTGGTTTTAAAATAAATGTATTATTAAAAAAATTTAAATTCCACAACATTCTGGAAAGAACAATCTCATTTCATTCTATTCTCTGACACAATATGAAAATGTGGTTTCCTATTTTAAATGTTTTCCTTGGACTTTTGATAGCAATTAACTTTGTGTATTCCCCCTCTCCCCCTCATACTTGCCCAGCCTTTGAGCAGCAGGAATAGTGAGCAAGGGAATCATACATATAGCTAGTAAGGAAGCTCTGAAGGCTACCAATGCCTCTCCTTGCCCTGTTCCATCATTGAAATGAAGACCCTCAACCCTTGGAAAAAAGAAGCTGGAAGCAGAGGTTGGCTCTCGCCCATTAAGAGCCAGGAACAGGGATGGAAACAACTCTGGAGATGTGCTCTAAGTCTTGAACCCTGGAAGGAAATGAATATTAAAGTCTTTGATAAAATGTTTCAAGCTTTACCTCTTCATTTATAGAAGTCTCTCCCACACTAGTACTGTTCTGGCTACTACAGCCAGGAATGAGGTTCTGTCCCAGCAAGAGATACTTTGTCAGAAAAAGGGCACCATCTCAGCCTTGCAAACAGCTTTTATACATCAGTAATCTTCTCCCAAAGAACCTATCTAGAAAGGAACCATCACTGCCCTCTTGGCAGTGTGTGTGTGTTGTTCAACAGAGGTAGAGGCAAGGTTGATGAGGATCATCTGACCACAGTGCCTAGATACCTCGATATTGACAAAATAAAATCTCCAGTTTAAAAGAAAAATTATTGTTACAAAAACAGAAGCATGTTTTATTTCAATCCTGTTGACGGAGTGAGGATGGAACACAGAAAATGCGGGGCGGGGGAGGGGTCCTCTTTATACACACAGGACATCAGGATCAACTACAGGGAACAATACCCATTTCCACCCCTCCCCGCAACTCCTACATGGGGTCCAAGGCCAGCTGAGAATAGATGGTACAAGAATTAAGATACTATTGGCACAGTACAATGGCCAATGCACCGAAAGATGCAGAAGAGAATTTTTCAGGGAGCAAGGCCTGGCCCTCAGCTGCTTCCCCAGAGGAGGGGGAATGAGAAAACTTTGGCTCAGAAGGAAGGCGGTTGGCAAAAATCAGGATTACCCTAGCTGGACTTTCCAGGTCAAAACTATGGGCTGAAGGGAGTCAAGACATTTATCCAGTCCATGCTGTTCTCTGATTTCTCCAAGACCTCTTCTCTTCAGGCTTGAGATTAGTGAGAGCTGGCCTGGTTCTCCTCTTCATTTTGGAAAGCAGGGGAATAAGTGCTTATCCGACCCTTTCTACAACTAGGCTACTTAATTACTACTTTCTTGGCTCTAAAGAGACAGAAGCCAACTAACAAGCCGGCTCCCTTTGTGAAAGTCGGCTTGAAAGAGCCCTTGGGTTGGCAAACTGCCTCTGCAAAGGTTTCTCTGAGCCTGCCCCTTATAAACCCTCCCCAAATGTATTCAGGGACACCTTCAATCATGTGAGATGTGGGCCAAAAATACTTGGTCTCTCTCTAGTTGGGTTAATAATCCCATCTTTGACTGGAGATGGGGATTAGAGACAGAGAAAGCAGGTGATGGCAGGGGGAAGGACTGGGGGAAAGCAAGGCAGTTTACACTGCAGATTCAAGCCTCTGGATTGTGAATAGAGTCACCTAAAGCTCCAGAGCAGGAAGGCGGATTCTCTGACACAATATGAAAATGTGTAAAATATTTTAGTGGCAACCCTGTAATTCCCATAGACCAAAGGGGAATGTGTCAAAAAAAAAAAAAAAAAAAAAAGACGGAATAAGTGAGGAAGCAGAGTCCAGCCCTCTATCTTAAATCTGAATAAAATTAACTCATTCAGCTAATACTGCTTCAAGTACAATCACGAAGACAGATGGAACTGTAGATTCACACTAGGGCAAAGAATAGGATCAAGCAGCCTATCATCTTAAGCACAGACACCTCCCTTTTAAAAGTCATCTAGAAAATATCTTTGAGGACTTGAACTGAAGGTGACGTCCACCATCTCCTCTCCTCCCCCAATACAATACCCTTCCAGGACAGCCTGATGAATTAAGACGTCTGTTTTAAGTTTAATAGGAGGTAAGTGAAGAAGGGAAAAGCACGGAGATTTGGAAATGCTAGCAGCTAAAGCCAAAAGCAAGGTTAAGGTCCTTATGGCATCCAGAACTAGGGGTAAAAGAATGCGAAAGGGAAGGGAAACAGGTGGTGGGTTCCTGCTGTCCTTTGGCTTTATATCCTTCCCCTGCCTCCCATTCCTCCCAACAGCTCATGCAGCTACTGGCCTGCTAGAGGGGATGTAATGCCCAGACCAACTTTTTATTGAGCTTACGCATCTAACAGACTTGTAAACAGTACCAACTGACAAAGTTTTGCTGAATATTACAGCTTGTGTCCACTAAATACACCTCTCTCTGAGATTAAAAACAAAAAACCAAAGTAAACAAATACTGAGAGAGAGGATGAAGAGACATATCTTGAGTCTTCCAGGAAGGCAAAATAAGAAAACGCCACATGGCTTGGTCCCAGGTGTTCACCATGCCTAGAGTGCTGCTGCTGTCACCACTGTCTCCCCTCCCTGCCAGTGGCTGGGTAGAGGTGAGGGAGAACGATCATCTTGGGCATGCTGCAAATACAGCATTTGCTGGTGTTGACACCCTCCTTGGCTGTGGTGGCAGAACACTGTGTCAGGAGCCCGTTTCCTGGGAGTAGCAGAAGGAGCCCAGGTCCTCAAGGCAGCCTGATGGCAGCTCATACACCTCAGCAGGGGTACCGTGCCCCTCTTCTCCAGTGCAGTTCAGCATTGAGGTCGTCTATTCCCAGTCGGCGATAAAACCTGAGCTGTATTCCTCGCAGGTTCCCCCTCCCTTCCCCAACTTGGGGGAGTAGTGGGAGGGGACGGGGGAGGATCACTGAGGGGGCAGGGGGATACCCCGGGGATCGGTGACCTGGCCCTCTTGCAGGTTCTTCACGAGTTGTGCAAGCCAGCGTTTAGTGGTGGTGTCATCTTTTAGCACCTGGGCGAAGGTCGTGTCCTTCAGCTGGTCAGGGAGGCACTGCCTCAGTGCTTCACGTGCCCTACATCAGAAATAAACAAACCGACCAGGGAGACCAAACAAATAAACCCATATCTGGGGGACAGGGAAGAGCCCTTTTCTTAGATATAAATACATAGAATCCTGGGAATCTATGGTTCTGTCAAGGTACTTTAAGAAGCCATTAAAATTCTTTAAAGCTTATGTTAGGCATAGGCTCAGATTGCTCCAGGATCTGTTGTCTGCAAACATTTTCAGAATGATGCCCCAATGTAGAATTTTGTGACAAAGCAAATGGAATAAAATGGTGCAATAATTTACTTCAATTCAAAACTGCTTTCTAATTTATTACAGTAAACATTGTCATAATACTCATGTTGGAAATATATGGATTATATAGTAAATGAAATATTCCAAAATCAGTACATTAACAGGGGATATGACCTCACTCATAGTATGATAAATTAATGAACTTTAAACTGATATAAATTTGTGTCTTTCCAAAAACAGCTTCAGCTTTATAGTTAAAACCCTTAATAAGAGATGAGCAGTAAAAACAAATCTATGGTAACATTATTATCAGATGAACTTTTAAATGTTTCATTTACTTTAAAATATGACCAGTAAAAGTCGAATCTGAAAACTCAAAAAGGTAAATGTTAACTATTTATAAGGCTGTTTTTTAAGAAAAGTTATAGCTTTTGTACTCAGCCTAGTTTCTTTGTACAAGGAGAGTTTTAAATAAACATATTTTCAAACTTTGGTGAAAACAGGAACCACTAAAGAACAAGACAAAATGGTCAAAGAAATAGTTAGGGCTTAAATAACCTCAGTGGCAGGAGGCTGAGTTCACATTAAATCAAGTTATCCGCATTCCTAAGAACACAGAAATCAACCCATTATGTGGTTTAGCAGAATCTGAGCAAGTGGCTTTCAGCATGAATTATGGATTTACAAAGCAAAAGGTCAAATATTTCTAAAACGCATTGTATCTACAATGTATGATTTCTGGCAGAAAGATTACGAACATAGGGAGATAAAACAATTAGCTCAAGGACTTTACAGGAAGAGAACTGGAAATATAATTCAAGAGCCCTCTGGGCCTGTTCCTTTCTTAAGAGACCTTTGAAAGTATACTTTTCTTTCTGACCACCTGGAGTAGCAACAGAAAGCTCAAACCACAGGAGTAATGTATCATAAGATTCACTGTCTGAACTCTCTGGAATTTTAGAGTAGGGTACGGAGTTCCAGTGGGGAGATAAAACTCTGATGGATTTTTAAATTCAGTACTTCAGATTTTAAAAGGAATTAATCAAGGTCTGTCTCAGACAAGCTAAATATAGTTTTATCCCTTCCCTGTCCTAAAGACATAGGTGCTACCCCATGAGATGGGGCAATTGCTCACTAGAGTATTTCCCCTGAAATACTCACCAGAGTATTTAAGTCCTATAAATCCTATAAATGTTTACCTGGGATTATCTGAGAGTCGAAGGTAACATCTTACTACATGCTTCAGCAAACGGGCGGAAGGCTCTTTGGATAGCTGCAGGACCATCTTACCCTGTTTCCCCCAAAACAAGGTGGGATAGGAAAAAAACACACAAAACACAAAATAATCCTAGTTGATATCAGAGAGCAGATATTGCAAGAACAGTTATACAAGATTCCACAGTTGTTATTTCTAGTTGGGAGACTGAAGCAGCTCAGTATCGACTGCAAAGCGACTAAGCTGTGTGATCAGAAGCAGTTTCAAAGAAGGCAAATGAAAGAACTCACCAAGATCATGGCAACATGGGAGAAACGCTCATACGTCTGACATATATAAGCCAAACCAGTGTCATCTAAGAGGATCTTCTGGAGGATAAATGTGGCAACCTGGAGTAAAACAAAATTAAGGAGTCCAAAACGTTGCTCAGACTTGTCTTCCAACTGTCTGTTTTTCTCCCAGGAATAACCATAAGCAGAAAACTAAGCAAATACCCTTGCATTCTATATAACTTACTTGACGAGACACACATAGTACAAAAAAATTAATAAATATTACCATATTGGACATTTACTATGTGCTGGAATTTCTCCTTAAGCCATAACATGCCTTATCTTATTTTCACAACAAACCTATGAGGTAGGTACCATTGTTATTCTCATTTTACATAAAAGGTAGGTAATTATCAGTCTTAAAAACAGAGAGACTGTCTGTTACTGAACACCTACTATGTGCCAGGTGTAACTGTTGATCAATAACTTGCCAGGTTAAGGTCCCAAGTGACAAAGCTACTAACTCAGAGTTGAGATCAAACCTAGTTAAACACAGAGCCTCTTCCCTTTTCCATAGGCCAAGATGATTTTAGCAATTCAGCTATGCCTCATCTCTTCCGAATGAGTTAGGTAAATCTTTTCTTATTCTTAAAAGATCTTAAAGAAAATAAGACTTTTAAGCCTCCCTTCGAAAATTGTTCCAACAGTAATAAAGAATATACTCACTTTAAGCTCATTAACTCTTACATAGATGGGATTAAAAAAATACTAGTTTAATTCAAGTCAAATGATTATTATAATGATTCTCTTCCTCAGCTGCTCTGCAGAAACAACTGTGGGAATTGTTTTATTTTACTATTTTACTGGGGTATAACATTGTGGTTGGCTAAATAATGGCCCCCAAAGATATCTAGGTCCTAATCACCAAACCCTGGGGATGCTAATTTATATGGCAAAAGGAACTTTACAGATGTGATTAAGTTAAGAATCTTAGGGGAAGATTAATCATCTTGGATTATCCAGGTGGGCCCTAAATATAATCATCACAAGTGTCCTTAAAGAGGAAAGTGGAGGGAGATTTGACAATAGAGGAGAAGGTGATGTGACAGAAGCAGAGAGAGATTTGAACATGCTACACTGCTGGCTTTGAAGATGGAAGAGGGGGCAGTGAGCCAAGAAATGCAATTCTAAAAGCTGGAAAAGTCAAGGAAAGGGACTCTCTCCTAGAGCTTCCAGAGGGAATGTTGCCCTTACTGGCACCCTGACTTTAGTTTTAGCTTGGTTAAACTGATGTACGGTTGCTGGCTTCCAGAACTGTAAGAGAATAAATTTGTGGTGTTTTAAGCCACCAAGCTTGTGGCAATCTGTTATAGCAGCAACAAGAAACTAATACAAACATATACACAGTAAAATATGTAAAGTGCACTAATCTTAAGTGTATCTTAAGTTTTACATCCTACACATCTGTGAACCACAACCAGATTAAAATACAGAACATTAGGAGGTTGGGATTAACACATACACAATATTAAATATAAAATAGATAACCAACAAGGACCAACTGTATAGCACAGGGAACTATACTCAATATCTTGTAATAACCTATAATGGAAGAGAATGTAAAAAAAGAAAAAAAAATATAAGAATCACTTTGCGGTACACCCGAAACTAACACAACATTGTAAATCAACTATATTTCAATAAAAATGAAATAAAATAAGAATTTTAAATAAAATAAAATACAGAACATTTCCAGCACCCCAGAAGATTCCCTTGTGCCTTTTCCCAGTCAATATCCTTCCCTGAGAGGTAATCACTATTCTGATTTATCCTCACTGACTGTTCTTGCCTGTTCTTGAATTTCACATACATATATGAGTCATATGGTATGAACTCATATATATCTGGCTTCTTTCACTTGACATAATATCAGCCACATTGCATGTATCAGCAGTTCATGCTTCTTAACTATTGTGTAGTTTATTTTGTAACTATACTACAATTTACCCTGCATAGTAAAAATGCTATAAATACTCCTATATATGTTTTGATGCCCATGAGAGCTTTTTTTTTTTTTGCCATGCTGTGTGGCTTGTGGGATCTTAGTTCTCTGCCCAGAGATCAAACCTGGGCCCTTGGCAGTGAAAGCGTGGAGTCGTAACCACTGGCCCGCCAGGGAATTCCCGAGAGCTCATTTTTCTTGGGTATACATTTTTGGGTGATAGGGTAGGTTTATGTTTATAGTGGATACTGCCAAACAGCTTTCCAAAATAACAGCTTTCCAAAATAACTTATACTATACACTCACCCAGGGGGATTTAAAAAAAAACACAAATGTCCATACTTTATCACCCTGCAGAACGGTTCAGTAGGTCAGATATGGGACCTGGACATTGATGTTTTAAAAACACTTCACAGGGACTTCTCTGGTGGTCCAGTGGTTAAGAATCAACCTTCCAATGCAGGGGATACGGGTTCGATCCCTGGTCGGGGAACTAAGATCCCACATGCCGCGGGGCAACTAACCCCAGGTGCTGCCACTACTGAGCCCACGTGCCACAACTAGAGAGAAGCCCGCTCGCTGCAACAAAAGAGCCTGTGTGCCGCAACTAAGACCCAACACAGCCAAAAAAAACCCCAAAGAAACAAAAACACTTCACAGGTGATCATGCCACACAGCTCTGACTGAGAACCTCTGCTCTACTGGGTGTCTACTATGGCAAGACGTTTGACTAAGCATCGTACATAAAAAGTGAACACAACGAGGTGTCTGCTTGAATGGAGCAAAAGAATAAAGACTTGCCAGGAAGTGACTATAAACCATAAAACGTAGGATAGGAAAAGTATTCTACTTGAAGCGTAGTAAAGGTCAATGGGAACATCTACACATCAAGGATGAATTAATTCTAGTAATGGGCAAGGAATGTAAATAGGGGAGGGATCATTAGGATGGGGGCTCCTGGAAGAAATGTCACTAAAGAAGCAATGAATCTTTTTCTGTCCCAGCCATGAGAAGCCAACTTGAAAAAACCCTATTCATAGGCAACTATGAATAAAAAATGACAGAATACAGTTGTAACCATTCCAATCCGGTCCCGGAAAGCCACTGAAATTAACAAAAGGAATAAAATTAAGGGACAAATGAGAGAAGAAAAGCATGAATAGGGACTTCCCTGGTGACGCAGTGGTTAAGAATCCGCCTGCCAATGCAGGGGACATGGGTTCGAGCCCTGGTCCGGGAAGATCCCACATGCTGCGGAGCAACAAAGTCTGGGAGACACAACTACTGAGCCTGTGCTCTAGAGCCCATGAGCCACAACTACTGAAGCCTGCGCACCTAGATCCCGTGCTCCACAGCAACAGAAGCCACTGCAATGTGAAGCCCGTGCACTGCAACGAAGGGTAGCCCCTGCTCACCGCAACTAGAGAAAGCCTGTGCACAGCAATGAAGACTCAATGCAGCCATAAATAAATAAATAAATAGATAAATAAATAAATAAATAAATTTATTTATTTAAAAAACAAAGAAAAAAGAAAAGCATGAACATAGATCACATGTCACTTATTCTTTGTGTGTTAGTAGAAAATTGAAGACAGAGGTTTAAATCCTCCCTAACACACAAACCTTAGATGGCAGGCTGGGTGGAAAAGTATTCAGAGGTAAAATACTTGACTTAAAAGCTGCCAACTTCAGCTCATAACATCTCTCCTTCCATCCATTATTTTTAAACAAATGGCAATCTTGGATAAAAAGACGCCCACAGGGAAACTTCTACTGAGACATACCCTACACAGGGGTAACAAGTAATACTTATCTGCATTTTCAAGGAAATTGAAGAGAATGTGGACTTTAAAGAACATTTTAAAAAATTCAAAGAACATAAAAAATTCAAAGAAGAGCTGAAAGGACATGAGAAGTGAGAGGCAGAGACTAGAGGAAAAAAATTAATACAAAATTAAACTGCTACATGTATACACGGAATACCTCTGGAAGGATTCTACAAGAAAGTAGTAATACTGGTTACCACTGGAGGGAAGAACTGAGTGGCTATGGTAGGAGACTTCCATTTGTTTGTATACCCATTTGTAGTAGCATTTGAATTTTTACTTTATTTGTATTGTGAATTCGAAACAAAAAAAATTTAAATCATTACATCTACTTATGTCCAACTCAGCAATAAGTATTTACCAAATTAAAAATTAGAGTGACTAGTCTAGTCAATGTGACTAGATACACTTTGGAAGCAGAAGTAAGATATTGCTAAAAATAGTCAGCAACATGGAAAAGTAGCCTTGAGAAAAATCACGATATGAAATTAAAGATAGAAAGTAGAGAGGGAAAAAATATATATTTGAAAAATAGACAATACAGCATAACTGATGTTGCTGAAGCAAGAGGCCAAAACAAATCAAAGGGAAAACTATAAAATTAATCAAAAAAGAGACACAAAGAGTAGGCTCTTCCAGAAAAAAAATCTGATATAAGATTATCAAATGATGGACTTCCCTGGTGGTCCAGTGGTTAAGAATCCGCCTGGCAAGGCAGGGGACATAGGTTCAATTCCTGGTCTGGGAAGATCCCACATGCTGTGGGGTAACTAAGCCTGTGTGCCACAACTACTGAGCCTGTGCTCTAGAGCCCATGAGCCACAACTACTGAGCCCACGTGCCATAACTACTGAAGCCCGCACACCTAGAGCCCGTGCTCCACAACGAGAAGCCACCACAATGAGAAGCCCACACACTGCAACAAAGAATAGCCCCTGCTCGCCACAACTAGAGAAAGCCTGCGCACAGCAACGAAGACCCAGCGCAGCCAAAAGAAAAAAAAATTATCAAATGAACTTAAAAATTATAAAAGAAGCTTATAGATACCACACAGAAAAAGCAAGTTCACCAATGAAAGAAAAATATTAGGCTGACCCAAGATTTCACTACAACATTCAATACCGGAAGACAACAGGGCTATGGCAATGGAGTTCTGAGAGGGAAAATAAGAGGTTAAGAATTTATACCAGTCACATTATCATCCATGGTTAAAGTGCAAAGTAGGGAGAAGCTCAAGTATATATACACTTGATTATGCATAAAAAAATGTCTGGAATAATACACCTGTGTAGTGAGAAGTGGGTTCAGATGAAAGGGAGAAATTTAGTGTTTTAACATGATATTCTTCTGACGGGTCTGGGTTTTAAAATCATCATTATATAACAATTTTTATTTAAAAGAGAAAAAACATTCATGAAAGTTTCAAAAAACCTGAAGAGAGGCAGAAAATGATAATCATGAAGAAGTAGCCCAAGAGTCAACAATATAGAATCTAATTAAGATAAAAACACACACCGTTTTAGAAAGTTCACTTCCAGATTCCATAATGCGTAAACACAAAGGGATAATTTCTGTTGTCAGTAAAAAGTTGATTACTTCCTGCTCATCTGTTTTCACCAGGGCCCCTAAAGAAAATATGGACAAACAAAATTATTTCAGAGTCAGGGTTTCCAACTAAAATTGTTCATCCAGCTAGTTGTGGAACTTAACATACAACACAAACTGTGGTTTATTAAAAAAAAAAAAAGAGGAAGAAAAGCACAGGTTGACTGTTATCAGTCAACACTAAAAGATCAGGTACCAAGTTTGGTCTACCATATAGTTAGCATCTGTTTAGCTATCTAAATAATTTTTCTATCACTCTTGGTAGGCATTCATACAATAATATCACCATCTCTTCTCCATATACCTTAGGTAAGAGAAAAGAATTCTACATCAGTATTAAAGCACATTCCCAGGTAGCAAAGAAAGGATGTCAGTCTGAATCCTACTTAAGTCACAATAGGCATAAACAAACATTACTTCCTGGTTATTCAATTGCCCTCTTTTCCCAAAGAGCACAAACACTGTAGGGCATACCTAAACAAGAAACACACACACCTGGATTCCAATTCTGGTTCCACAACTAGTTTACCTAAGTTTGACAAAGTTACCTTCCCTTTGCAAGCCTCTGTTTCTTTATAAAATAAGAGTTGGACCAATGACTTCTAAAATTCATCCCAATTCTATTACTCTGTTGGTTTCTAAACTTACACCACTGACCGGGTGTCAGACACAGTTCACTGATATCCTCTCCATTCTGCATATAGGGAGGCAGAGTCCCATTAAACAAATGACTGTTCCTTGAGCTGCCCAACGCATCACTAGCTTTTATATGAAAGGCCTTAGTTAATTGGACCTGTAATAACTAAAGTCAATCACTTCAGGAGAGAGTAATATCATTTACTTTAACCAGAACTGACAATCTACAAATGCTACATCTCTAAACAGCACATACCATAATTTACTAACATGGCCTGCTGCAGATGGCAGATTATTATCTCACTTAGATTTTTTACATGTAGGTCTAAAGTCCATTTTGTTAATTTTGTATAGAGTACAAGGTATAGATCATGGTTCATTGCTTTACATATGGATATCCAATTGTTCCAGCACGATTTACTGAAAAAGACTATCCTTTCTTCACTAAATTCTCTTTGCAGCTTTGTCAAAAATCCAATTGACCATAATTGTGTGCGTCTATCTCTGTACTCTCCATTCTGCTCTACAAGTCTATCTTTTCTCCAATACCACACTGTTTTGACTCTGTAGTTTTCCAGTAGGTCTGGAAATTAGGTAGTATATGTCTTCCAACTTTCTCCTTCTTTTTAAAAAATGCATATTCTAGTTCATTTGTCTTTCCAGATAAAATTTTAGGATCACCTTGTCAATTTCTATAAAAAAAATCCTACTGGGATTTTGTTAGAATTGCTCTAAATCTATATATCATCTGGGGGAGAACGACATCTTAACGACATCTTAACGATAAACCAATTGATGAATATGGTGTATCTCTGCATTTATTTAGGTTTTGATTTCTTTTGTCCTTGTTGTATAGTTTTTAGCTATAGACTATGCACATATTTTGTACGACTTACACCCAAGTTTTTCACGTTTTGGTGAAATTTCAATCTCTAACTGTTTAGTGCAAGCACACAAAAATGTAATTGATTTTTGTATAATAACTCTATAACTTACAACCTTGTTAAACTCACTAGTTCTAGTAGCTTTTTTCTGTAGATTCTTCAAGACTTTTCAATGCAGTTAATCATGTTGTATGTGAACACAGTTTTCTTTTTCCTTTTTTTAAAAAAATTTTTTATTGAAGTATAGTTTCTGTACAATACTGTGCAAGTTACAGGTATACAATATAGTGATTCACAATTTTTAAAGATTATACTCCATTTATAGCTATAAAATGTAGCCAATATTTTATTTTTTCCTTTCTAATTTGTATGTCCTTTATTTTTTTTCTCTTGCCTTACTGCACCGGTAAGGATAACCAGGATGAGAATGAATAAGACTGGTGAGAATGAACATCCTTGCCTTGTTTTCAATCTTAGGGGGACAACATTCAGTTCTTCACATTAACTATGATCTTAACTGAAGGGTTTTATTTTTGTTTTTGTACTTTATCAGGTTGAGAAAGTTCCCCTCTATTCCTGCTTTGCTGGAGTTTTTATCACGAATGGATACTGAATTCTGTCAAAGGCTGTTTTTATAAACTACAGAGAAGATCACATGATTTTTCATCTCTAGTCTGTGGATACGGTCAATCATAATGGCTGATTTTTGAAAGTTGAACCAGAATGATTTCCTGGGATAAAACCCACATGGTCATTATGATCCTTTTTACATGTTGTTGGATTTGATTTGTTACCATTTTGTTGAGAATTTCTGCATCTGTGTTCATGAGGGATACTGGTCTATAGTCTTTTTACTTCTTTTTCTGTTTTTATTATCAGAGTAATGCTGCCCTCACCAAGAGTTGAGAAGCCTCCTCTCCATGTTATGGAAAAGTTTTTAACAGAATTTGTGTTATTCCTTCTTTAAGTTTTTGGTAGAATTAACCAGTTGAAACCATCTGGGCCTAGAGTTTTCTATGTTGGAAGGTTTTTAACTACAAAAACTATTCAGCTTATCTCTTTTTTTTTTTTTGAGTGCACTCTGCCAGACCGTATTTTCAAAGAATTTGTGCATTTCACCTAGGTTGTCAAATTTATGGACAAAGAGTTATTAGCAGTATTATCTTATTATCTTTTTAATTGTCTGTAGAGTCTTTTATAATGCACCCCCTTTCATTTATGGTATTTGTAACTTGTGCCTTCTCTTTTTTTTATCAGTCTGTCTGGATAGAGGTTTATTAATTTTATTGAATTTTTTCAATAAAAAATTGGGGTGGATGTAATGGGTGAAGGTGGTTAAAAAGTATAAACGTCCAGTTATAAGATAAATAAGTCCCAGGGGTATAATGTACAGCATGATGACCACAGTAACAATACAGTATTGTATGTTTGAAAGCTTCTAAGAGAAATCCTAAAAAGAGAGATCGTAAAAAGTTCTCATCACAAGGAAAAACAATGTTGCCTAGGTGTGATGATGGATGTTAACTAAACTTACTGTACGATCATTTTGCAATATATACATATACCAAATCATGTTGTATACCAAAAATGAATACAATGTTATATGTCAATTATATCTCAAAAAACAAAACAAAAAAACACTGCTTTTGGTTTCACTGATTTTATGTATTGATTTTCTTTTCATATTTTCATTGATATCTAGTCTTTATTATTTCCTTCCTTCTGTTTGCTCTGGTTTAATTTGCTCCTTTTTCTAGTTTCTTAAAGAAAAGCTTAGCTCACTGATTGAAGACCTCTCTTTCTTTCTAGTATAAGCATTTAATGCTACTAATTTCCCTCTAAGCCCTACTTTAAGCTGCATCCTATAAATTTTGATACGTTGTATTTTTACTTTTACTCAGTTTCAAGTATTTTCTAATCTATGTTACGTATCACTTCATTTATATTCAAACTTGTCTGATAACCCTTGAACTGCAGGAAAAAGTCTAGGCCCAAACATTCACCTTCTGCTTGTACTCTCAATGACTTGGGAGAAACTGAGTTTCTAAAAATACATGCAAGGGTAGACAACTGGCTTAATACCGTCCAAGTACTGTTTCCACCCACCACCACAGTCAACATTTACCCTAACAACACATAAGTGCATCATCCAACCACAGTAGTAAAAAAAAACAGCAGAAGTAGGATGATTTGAATTAAAATAATGAATACAAGTGTTTTCTTTTGGCTGGAATCATGTTGATGTTTTAAATCCTACACGAGACGTTTTTATATCTTACAAGCTGGAAAGAATATATTGGGAAAAAAGTTTCTAATTACAGTACCACTTGGGAGAAGATGTAAAAAACAATAACATTCATTTGGAGTATGAGATAACAGTTACTTCTTAAAAGTAGAATAAAATGTTCCTGAGAAATACCAAACTTTTAAATTATACTTCCTGATTCATGGTTTATAAACATAAGGATGTGAACACAGGCTGAACATAAAAATAATAACCAAACAAAACAAAGTTTGTATAACTAATGTTCTTATTATTTGGTTAGTATGTCGAGCAAAAACTATGAGAAAAAGACACTGAAAAAAGGAAGGGCAATTTAGGAAAGAAATCTTCTTGAATGTATTTACATTTCACAAATCTAAAGATTTTACTACCTAGGAGTCTAAGATCTGAAATAGCTGATATAGCGTTTTAGACACATCTCCCATAATAAATGTACATGGAAACATTAATTTGAGCATGCAAAAATTCAACGAGCTAAAACAGAAAGTAAATCCCTGGAATTATGGGAGAACAGCTCAGAAGTGACAAAGATGAAAAATCAAACCAAGAAACAAACTCAAATTCTTACTCCTGTAATAATAATCTTTTGGTTAACACTCTTGTTCTTTACTTTCCCTACAATTATTAAACATTTCTACATACACACTGAATTTAATCCCAAATGTTGGGTCTTACAGCCTTATTAACAATACTCAGAATGGTACTTGGTAAGAGCAATAATGTTCTGATATTCATTTATTAGTAAAAACTAATTTATTAGACTCAACCCCGAAGACAAAAATGAATAGCTGGTGAACAAAAGCTACAAAAGAACAGACAAAACACCTAAGACCACTATTATGAATGATGATGATCCCAGGCTTGCGAAACGATCCTAATAACTTACCAATAACTCCAAGACTGGTTAGCCGAAGATACTCAAAGGGACGTGTTTTGCTGACAGTGTGCAAAAAGGGGTACAAAAAAAGTGGGATGTGTGCTGCAAGAAATGCTGACCTAAAAGAAAAAAATAATCACATTCAGAGCCCAGAGTTAATTTCTAAGGATTCTGAACATTCCCAGGTGGTTAATTCTATAAGGCCTATAACACTGCTTGACCAAGGAATCTCTAGGAAAGACTGTTACTGGTCATTAGTCTAGACCAGTGGTTCTCAGTTGGGGTGATTTTGCCCCCTCAGGGGCAATGTCTGGATATATTTTTGGTTGTCATACTGAAGGGATTGACATCCACTGGGCAGAGGCCAGGATGCTGCTAATCCTACAATGCACAGGACAGTCCCCTCTTATCCCCCTCCTCCCACCGCAAAGACTTAATCCAGCCCAAAATGTCAATAGTGTCAAGGCTTCAAACCCTAGCCTAGACCAATGGTTAAGAGAACACACAATTTTCCCTGTATTCAGTACCAAGTACTTTAAAAACTGATAAAATATCCAACTGCAAGTTTTAAAAAATAGGTCATAAAATGCACTTAAGGGCCCAAGAGATTCTCCTAGATGCCCTCCCTCATCTAGTTTATGGGTCAACAGTAATATTCACAGGTAGGAGCTGAGAAAAACTTATAAACCAAGACAAAAAAGTAAAGCAGCCATTATCAAGGTTTATCTGTTATGCTTAAATACTCTTTTTTGGTTAGAGCTTTCAGATACACTAAGTATCCTAAAAACATTTCAATCTGCAGCTAATATGTTCAGCAACTAATATGGAATCAGTCTATTACTTTATATAATTTATAATTATAACTTACAGGAGAGCCAACACCCAAAAATTTTAAGAAAGTACTCTTGCATTTTTAAGTACTTAAAAGTAATTTTCTTAGCAATGTTTCTAAAGTTCCGAAAGGTCAGTGCCAGCCTAGCACTCAGATTTTATAAGGAAAACCTGACAAAGAGAGGAAAGGCTTTAATAAAATGACTATTAAGTGCTTTAAGGCCATAAAAGTCACAAAGCAGATTCCTGAACAGAATCTCCCCTTTCTTAATTCGTCAGATATAGCAGGAAGGCAAAAGTGTCTCAATTTGAAAGCCAATTCTCATTTATTACAGAGGTTGCCTAAAATCCTGTGTTAAAAAAGATTCTGAAGCCAAATCTGGCTTACTATGTGAGAAAAAAGTGCTGAGTCCAAATACTAACTGAACTCCTACTAAATGCCATGCACTGTGCCTCATGCGTGGCACAGTGATGCCTACCATGGATTCAGGAGGGAGAAGTAGCTGTATGCCTGACCTTTCCTGAGAGGTGACCACCAATCCTTTAAAGTTCCTTGCTACCAATGGGTAAAAAGTAAATAAGACAATGGAATACTATTCAGACTTAAAAAGGAAGGAAATTCTGACATATGCTATAATATGGATGAACCTTGAGGATATTATGGTGAGTAAAATAAGCCAATCGCAAAAAGACAAATACTATAAGATTCCATTTATAACGAGGTACTCAGAATAGTCAAAATCATAGACGGAAAGTAGAATGGTAGTTGCCAGGGCCTGGGGGGCAGGGGAATGGGGAGTTATTGTTTAATGCGTATAGAGTTTAAGTTTTACAGGATGAACAGAATTATGGAAATGGATGGTGGTGATGATGGCACATTATGAATGTATTTAATACTACTGAACTGTATACTTTAAAATGGTTCAAATGATAAATTTTACATTATTTATATTTTACCATAATTTGAAAAGGCAAAAAATTAATTATATAAGAACATGTTAAACAATACCACATTGTTACTACACTAAAATCTGGTGAATTAGAGACCAGAAATTCTTCAGGAAAAAAAAAGTAAAAGAAGAGTCCCAAAGATCCACACCCACACACGTGCACCCTACTGCATGACCCTCCTCTCATCATTCAGAAGTTAGGACCACATTCAACACAAACCTCTACCCACACACTCATTCAAAGTATTTACCTGGTTTCTGGGTGTGATGCTACACATTGCAATAATGCCAGAGCGTTGCAAACTCTGTTAGACTGGTGTGCTGTCAAGGTGGGTGGGTTGATAGATGGATAAATATTTACAATTTCCTAAAAATGGAAATCAGCACCAGATGAACAAGGAACAACTTTAATTCCCATGGTATGAAAGCAAATAACTTTAATTCCACGTATCCTATAAGAAGCGAACCATTAAAAGAGGGGGAAGAAATAAACAATACTCCTATCCTTTCATCATAAATATACCTGACTGAGACTATCTGAGACATTTCTACATATATCTCTAGGAAGACCTCTATGGAGGCAACTGTGGTCAACCATACTTCCTCCTATATCCTGCATCATCTGTTGAGGCTTTCACTTGAGGGACTCATATTTATAATCCCCCCTTTTGTCAACACCCTACTTTTAGTTGCAGTGATGAGATAGCTAGCCAGAAAGTGTTAGTAAATCAACCACAGTGACTCACAAAAAAGTTTCTCCTTGGTCAGGTAGCAACCGCAAAAGGGGGAGATAAGAACATGGGTATATGTGTGGGGATATGTACAAACAGCAGGGAATATATGTATTCTCCGCCGAAAGGCAATGATTTGCTGAACACAATTCCATTTATCTTAATTGTAAAACTTTTACACAGAAAATGTTCCTATAAGAAAGATTAGTTTCTTGGGTACGTGTTGTAGGGACAGAATATGAATTTACTTAATAGATTAAAAAAATTGATCTAATTATTGGGAATTATGGACAATACTTTAAAGGATGATCATTCTATCTTGGTTCTTAGGACTATACTGTATCAATTTATTCCCCACAAATGACCGTTCTGGTCAGAACCAAATTTCAGTTATTTATTCTTCAATGTACAAGAATACCCACCTTTAATCCTACAGCTGTTATACCTTTATCTTAACATTTTCTTTCCCCAGAATATACCTTTCAGTTCTTATACCTTCCTTTCCATCCCCCCCACCATGTAGTAAATATTATTTTGTAGCACTCTTAAAGTTGTGTTTCTCAAAGTGTAGCTCTTACACCATGTACATTGGAATCACCTGGGTGTGGGGGAGCTGCCTGTTAAAAATAGATTTTTCATCTTAGACTAAATATATCAAATCTCTTGGGTAGGATCCAAGAACCTGCACTTTAACAAGTACCTTAGACTTTTCTAAAACAGATTCTTACAAATGCTAACATTAAAAAATATATATACATTCTGGGACTTCCCTGGTGGTCTACTGGTTAAGGCTCCGTGCTCCCAATGCAGGGGGCCCGGGTACGATCCCTGGTCGGGGAACTAAGATCCCACATACTGCAACTAAGCCCGCGCACTGCAGCTACTGAGCCTGCATGCTCTAGAGCCCATGCACCGCGAGTAGAAAAGCCCGCATGCCACAACAAAAAGCCCACGTGCTGCAATGAAGACCCAGTGCAGTCAAAATAAATAAATAAACTAATTAAAAAAATAAAATTTAGGACTTCCCTGATGGCGCAGTGGTTAAGAATCCGCCTGCCCAGTGCAGCGGACATGGGTTCGATCCCTGGTCCAGTAAGACCCCACATGCCACGGAGCAACTAAGCCCGTGCACCACAACTACTGAGCCTGCATGCCACAACTACTGAAGCCTGCACGCCTAGAGCCCCTGCTCTGCAACGAGAAGCCACCGCAATAAGAAGCCTGTGCACTTCAATGAAGAGTAGCTCCCGCTCACCGCAACTAGAGAAAGCCCCCGCGCAGCAATGAAGACCCAACGCAGCCAAAAATAAATGAATAAATAAATTTATATTAAAAAAATAAATAAAGTTTTAAAAAATAATAAAAAGAAAAAAACCATCCTACCAAAGTTTTCATAATCATTTGGGCAAAGGCAGAGAGATACAAGTGTGATAAACAGGAATGACATGCAACTCATGGATATATACCCACCTGTAAAAGTGCTGCAATAGTACCAAATGAATGCCACAGCATGGGTGCAAGGTCAGGAACAGATTCTCTCTTTTTACTTAACTCCAGCAAAGCATTTTCCCTTGTCTCAGGACTGGACAGCTCATTGATCCACTGATAGATCTTTTCTCTATCCACCTGAGCCAGTGCAGTAGGCACAGGCTTCAAGTGAAAACAAGAAAGTAAACGTGAGTTTCATTAGAGTCAAATCAAGTCTTACTCTGCAGTAGCCTTTGGAGGGAACATATTTTTTGTAAATACTAGGGGAGCTTTTCTAAATACATATACTTGATGTAAATGAATTAAATCTATCAAAATCTAAAAGGCACACACTCTTTAATAATTCCATGTTTAGAAATTTATCCTACAGGTCTACTTGGGCTGTACTGAAGATATACCAGAATATTTACTGCTGCACTATTTTAAAAGCAGAAAACTTGAAGTCTATCAACATCTATCAATAAGGAACCGGTTAAATATACAGGGGTACATTTTTATATGGAATACTACATAGCCCCTTAAAAAAGAGTTAGCTCTATATTGTGCTGATACTAAATAAGAAAAAAAAAAAAACCAAAAAGGGTGCAGAACAGCATATACGCTTCCATTAACACACACATATATTCTTATATATTTATATACAACATTTCTAGAAGTACACATAAGAAACTGTTAACAGTAGTTACCTCTAAGGTTGGAATCTATATGGGAGACCTACTTGTCATTGTATACAATAAAATCTTCTGCATATAGTTTAAACTCTTTTTTTTAACCATGTGCCTATGATGGTTTTTGAAAGAAAAAGCCCTCCCCCACATTGCTCTTCCTTCCCCAGTAATTCCAGCATCCCCCTCCATGAAGCAGAAAATCTATGTAATTTGGAAAAACTCCCCCCTCTAATGATTCTTATACATATTGTACCTCCACCCCTCAGAGATTCATTCATTCCTTACTCGTGTAGGGACTATATAAACAGAACATGCTTTCTTTATTGTGCTAAAGAATCTCAATATTCCAAAAAATTTGAGCACTTCTATAATTCTTCACATTTGTCAAACAGGCTTGTTACCTTGGTTAAGTCCCTTAACTATTCTTATCTGGAAGATAAGATGGGAAACTAGAAAAATGATAACCATTGCTATTTCTGGCTCTAAAGTCCTAACAAATTCATGGTGATTTCCATCCCTAGTCCAATATTTTCTCACTTAATTTCCCCCCAAACCATGAGGAATTATAGGGTAGGTAGACAGAAAAAAGGGATCTACACTTGCAGATGAAACTACTAATGCTCAGAGGAATTAACTTGCTCAATTCACCCAAGTACAAAAGTTGCATATTCCAATCTTTCTTGAACCATATTACACCAGCTTCTCACACTATGCACATGTTCCCACTACACCTTAGTGTGATAGAATGATGACCTACCCATCGCACAGATATAAAAATAAGGAACAAAAAGGAAAACTGTGTTTGCTGAAGAACAGAATGAAGTCTAAGATGGACTTTGAGTAGTAGTCACATTTACTCAAGCTGAATAATTGCCTTCTATAAATGGAAGCTTGATTAGAAGCTTTTAGTTTAACGTTTATCATTTCTCTTGCTTGCTAGAATGAACCACAAGGTGTTCTGCTAAACAGACTAAAATACCATGTAATTTAAGTCCTCTTTAAGTGCCTCAGAGTAATCTGCTAAAAGTTGCTTTGTAATTCCCATCAGTGATGCACCTCAAGAAAACATAGGCTCCTAAATGATGCAGAAGGAATAGTTTTCCTGCCCTCCGCTCCCAACAGCAAAAACAGTATGGTCCAAGCACTTGACTTTTCTATGTTACCACAGATAGGCCCTTGACTTTAAAAATTATTTTTGGAAATGTAATTCCCACCAGAAGATAGGATATGTTTACATTTAGAGTATTACATCACCTTAAAAGCTCAGTAGAAACAAGGGCTAAAATTTTAGCTTTGGGTTTCCTGCCCACAGTCTCTTGGATGACCCACAATCCTAAAGAGGGCCCCACAGACAATGCTCCAGCAATATAGTGTCTATCCTGATTAGTCATTACTCATTCCTAGAGGCCTGTCATCCAGACACCACCATCAGTAGACTCCATCACCCTCTCTAAAGCCAATTTGTGACTTGTACCCAGCACCCTGTACCCTATCCTGTCCTGGGGAACCCTAGGTGAACAACGCCAGGCTGCACTGGTAGACACCAGTCAGCATATTGTGGCTTCTGAACACCAGGTCCTATCTCCACATATGACGTTTCCAGAGCTGGCTTGACTACAGCAGAGGAGATCGTGCCCCTGGAGTGGTGCTGGCACTCTGGAGGGTCAATATCTGGTGCCTACTTGGGTCCCTAAGGCCATGACAACCTGCTGCCAGTAATACTCCAACTTCTGCAGCCTCCATTGGACTTTAGTTCTAAGAGAGCTATGGATGCCAGGTAGGTGGTAATGTGGCCCTCAGGTATAAGCTTAGAGATGAGTTCTGCAGCCACTCTAACAACCAGAAGGCAGTTAGGGCAGTTTGGTACCAGGAAATATCTGAGGTAGGGACCCTCTTTTTCATCACCCCTGATGAATTTTGCCCCAAATTTAATAGGAGGAGTTAGTTTAAACCCACTGAATACCTATTTGTTATCGGATGAATACAATTATTTCTTAAAATAAAAGTGAGAGCTCACATACATAGTGCTTACTCTGTCAGGCACTGTCTTAAATAAATACTTGTCATTACCACCCTCATTTCATAGATGAGAAAACTGAGACGTTATTTAAAAGTTAAGTGGCAAAGCCTAGGATTTGAATTCAGGTAGTCTGGCAGCAGAGTCCATACTCTTAACTGCCTTGCTAATGCTGCTTCTCACTTGCCTGAAAGATTAGGTCTGATCTAAACACAACTTTCCAAAAAACTATTTCCTGTGACCTAGACAAAAGAAATAGGAAATATATAAAAATCTCAGACAAAAATTAAAATGTTACTGCTGTTAGTTCAGCAGAATCTGAAAAACAATCAACACCCATGAACAATATCATTGATACTAAGAGAAATTCTCTACTTATTGAGATTATGAGGTACTTAATAACCATCATTTTAATGGGAAAAGTCAGTGAAATAGTTTGACATAGTTCCCTATGTCAAATCATGGCTCAGATGGGCATAATTCAGCTAGTGATAACCACCAACACACACACACACACACACACACACACACACACACACCCCTTCCCTACCAACATTAACAAGTAATTTTATAACACACAAGGAAAGTTAGTTATTTTGGAGAATAAAAAGGAAGTATTTTTGCTCTTTTTTTTTTTTTGGCCGTGCTGCTTGCCTTGAAGGATCTTGGAACCCGGGCCCCGGCAGTGAAAGCGCCGAGTCCTAACCACTGGACCGCCCGGGAATTCCCATATATTTACATTTTGAATTACGCACTGATTTCTATATTAACTTATATTACCAGACGACTGATAAAATACTTTGGACTTCATCCCTGAATAAAGCCCCAAAGCACAACTCCAGCATCTTACTAGATCTTGATGGTAATAAAAACCCCAAATGCATCTGACTCTCCTTCTGAATCCCAAAGATCGTTTAGGCACACCTGTCACAAAAATGTTAGAATCTGAAAATTGATGCCTTCCTAAAAGGGAGTGGGAAGTAAAAGAGGGGGTGGGTAGATGAGGAAAAAGAGGGAACTGTACTGTACTTTTATTTATTTATTTATTATTATTATTTTTTTTTTTTTGCGGTACGCGGGCCTCTCACTGTTGTGGCCTCTCCCGTTGCAGAGCACAGGCTCCGGACGCGCAGGCTCAGTGGCCATGGCTCACGGGCCCAGCCGCTCCGCTGCATGTGGGATCTTCCCTGACCGGGGCACAAACCCGTGTCCCCTGCATCAGCAGGTGGACTCTCAACCACTGCGCCACCAGGGAAGCCCTATTTATTTATTTTTTAAAATTAATTAATTTATTTATTGGCTGTGTTTGGTGCTTGTTGCTGCACACAGGCTTTCTCTAGTTGCGGCGAGCCGGGGCTACTCTTTGTTGTGGTGCGCAGGCTTCTCATTGTGGTGGCTTCTCTTGTTGCGGAGCACGGGCTCTAGGTGCGAGGGCGTCAGCAGTTGTGGCACGCGGGCTTGGCTCCAGAGCGCAGGGTCAGTACTTGTGGCACAGGGGCTTAGTTGCTCCGCGGCATGTGGGATCTTCCCAGACCAGGGATCAAACCTGTGTTCTCTGCATTGGCAGGCGGATTCTTAACCACTGTGCCACCAGGGAAGTCCCTGTATTGTACTTTTAAAAAGCATGGTTTCATTGAATGATCACAGCACCGTGGTTATAATCCTCATTTTACAACTGATGGAACTATGAGTAAACGGTGGGCAGACTTCCTCCTCCTCCAATTCTCTATTTAAAGATTACCTCTAAAGATTCCTAGTTCAATTGCTATAATTCTTTAAATTTATAATTTACTAATACATTTCTGAGGCTGTGGCTGATACAATCTACCAGCACACACCGTCCAGTGGTAGAGAAGCAAATTTATCTGATTTCCCTTTTGGAAACTACCTAACTTAAACACATTAACAATAACGGCAGGATACTACCACAAAAGCAGAGGGTAGCATTTCTTGAATTGAAATCTCTGGATCTTTTCCTCAGAAAAATACACAATTTCAAACTGTTTTGCACATAATTTATTTTTACCTAAAATTTATACATAATTTCAGGGAACTCACAGATCCTGCCTGTACCCCTTTTACAGACCTAGAATTAAGAACATGTTGTCAAGTTTAAGAATAAGAAAGACCTTGGGAATTCCCTGGTGATCCAGTGTTTAGGACTCTGACCTTCCACTGCAGGGGGCCCGGGTTTGATCCAGGGATCGGGGAACTAAAATCCTGCAGGCCGTGTGTGGTGCAGCCAAAAAAGAATTAAAAATAATAAGAAAGGGCTTCCCGGGTGGCGCAGTGGTTGAGTTGAGCCTGCGCGTCCGGAGCCTGTGCTCCGCAAGGGGAGAGGCCACAGCGGTGAGAGGCCTGCGTACCACCAAAAAAAAAAAAAAAAAAAAAAAAAAAGACCTTGATTTGCAAGTAACTACACAAGTACATAACTGGAATGCACACTGGATTGGGAGCTAGAAGTGGCTTCAAAACAGTTTTGCCATTTTTACCATTGTGTGACCTAGAATAAATCATTTACTTTTCTAAGCCTCCATTTTATCATTGGTTATATGAGGGAACTAAATTAATTATCAAAGTCTCAGCTCTAAAATCTCAAAAATTTCTTTCTTTAGTTACAAGTGAGAGGCTAAACTAACTGGCTACAAAAAAATCAGTTTGGGCTTCCCTGGTGGCGCAGTGGTTGAGAGTCTGCCTGCCGATGCAGGGGACGCGGGTTCGTGCCCCGGTCCGGGAAGATCTCACATGCCGCGGAGCGGCTGGGCCCGTGAGCCATGGCCGCTGAGCCTGCGCGTCCGGAGCCTGTGCTCCGCAACGGGAGAGGCCACAACAGTGAGAGGCCCGCGTACCGCAAAAAAAAAAAAAAAAATCAATTTTACTGAGGTACAATTTGCATACAACACAACTTCTAAGTGCACCCATTTAAGTGTACATTTCAATGAATTTTGAGAAACCTATATACCCAAGTAACCACCACCACAATCAAGATACATTACTGGACATTCCATTATCCCCCCCAAATTCTCTATACTCCTTTCAGAAAACCCCACACCCAGCCCTCTACTATAGACTAGGTTTGATTTTTTCTAAGAACTTTTAATAGGAGGCAATGTTTACTGAAATACTATGTGCCAGTCACTGTGGATTACCTCAAATTATTCTCAAAATTCTAAGAGGAAACAGGTTCAGGGAGGTTTAATATACTGAAGTTTACACAAGCAAGTATATGGCAGAATTACATTGAAACTCTAGTCTACTCTCTAGAATCAGTGAGTCCTACTTTGTCTATAGGACTGAAATCACAAATATTCCTCCAAGTTGAAGAAATTATTTAAGAACCCAATACAGAAGTTTAAGTTTGATATTCTGTTACAGTTGGATTTGAGTAAATAGTGGGTTCAATTAACATACCCAGAGGCAAAGTCATTTATGAGAAGTCTGATTTGAACTATTAGTTATCAGCCTCAACACTTCCAACATCAAAAACAAGATCAATTACATGTAACTATATACTTTTAGCTATAACCTACTTAGAGTCAGTGGTCCTTTCCTTTTAACAGATGTGTTAAAAAAAATGTCTGTACTATCAACTAGGAGGGACTCATTCTCCTCCTTCCTGTTTATTGGTTTGTATGTGGAAAATGTATTTCAAGTAACATTTTTCTTTCAGTGAAGCTTAAGACATTTATCAAAGTGAGTCACCAATGGTTAACTCCAAGTGTCACTAACACAGGGTACTGATAGTTGGTCTTCCACTTCTGAAAAATCTTAACAGAATGTGAAAAGAAGATATTTAGAACTTAGAAAAGATCCACATTTACCCATAAATGGGAAAGAAATATGATCCCCCCTCTTGAGTAAACTAAAAAATTGTTGTTGATGGCTCTCTTAAACAGAAAATGGCCAAATCTATCAATAAAATTTCATGTTCGAGGACCAAAACAGCTGTTGGTTTTCTTATCGATGAATACATGATAGTGAATAAAAAATGGAATTAGATTGAAATAGAGATTATTTCTGGTCTGGAGATGACTCAACACGTGGCTTTGGGTGTCTACATAATGATGATATAACAAGAAAACACCTTTCTTAATAGTGCCAAAGGGAAACACTAAATTAGCTTAACTATCCTCATATCTTTATAAAATATGGGCCAGAATGTTCTTCAAAATAACTTTTTAAAAATGGAAGTGAATAAACAAAGAAAAGTTGGTTAATTTGCTTAAATCTTCAATAGGAGACAGCTGTCTGAATTAGATCCTTCAGAGTGCTTAATGTTCTTTCTACTTGCCAAAGAGGAGGGGTCTAGCACTGCTTCAGCGAAGAGATATAAAATGACTAATGCAGCTGCTGGTTACATGGAAAGTGAGGAAAAAGCAAGGGTTTAAGGATGTCAGAATTGCCACTGGAAATTAGTGGGGAAAAAAAACAAAAAACGAAGCATACCCAATGCATCTCCTAAAGGTTTACATTTGGCTGTTTTAGATCACTAGTATAACATTCATTACAAAAGACCCATTGTATGTGAAGATCTGTGGTACTATTAAGCTGAAGCAGTCTTCAAGGTCCATAACAGGTGATTTGTTACTTTGCTGAGGCAGGAATTAGAGTCCCAAGGCTGAAGTCTGGGAGCAAGTCTTTTAACCAATGAATGAACATAGCCAACCACTGAGCACTCTCTTATTCTTATTTAAAACAATCCTGTGGGGTATTTCTGTTTCTATTTAGTAGATGTGAGAAAGAAATTACATTCTGCAATGGCAATAATGAAGATGTTAAGATGTATTCTGCAAAGAATGAGAAGAGTCCACTATACTACAAATTGCTGGCATAATAAAATACTAAAGGAAAGAGTCAAAATTTAAGACACATCCCAAATGATCTCAATTCCTCCATCTAGTGAATAACATCCTGCATTCGTATGTGATCACATTCTCCTTTGATAGTACTATCACCCTAGCTGAAGTGATTTACTTGTTATTTTAAAAAAAAGAAATAAAGATACACACAAATTTTCATCATTAGACAAAAAGTAAGCATCTTCTCAAGCTGTTTAGATTACTGCAGGCACTGCTGCATGTATTATTAGCTCCTCAATTTCTAGTGAGGGATATATACCATTAGTGTCCCTTTACCCAGATCAGAATAACACAGGCAGTTTAGCCTAATGGAAGGCATTAAGGGTTGGGAAAGAGGTGGCTCAACTTTTTTTTGCTTCAGATTCACTAACCAAATATTCCAGTGAATGAGTGGTACAAATGAACTTGTCAGAGCTTTTGTGTAGTCCAAACAGCATAACAGGTTAAAAAGTATCAAAAGCTCAATTTCTAAATAAAGGTAAGGCACTATAAATTTACTTGAAGAAACACGTACTGAGTTTTTAAGTAATGAACCACAGCTCTAATATCTGTTCAAAAGATGTATTAGGGAGCAACTGAAAAGGAACTGAATAGGTAGAGTCTGGGGAGGCACAGGGGAAAGAGCAGCTTGGTATCAAAGCCTAGAGAAGACAATCAGATTTTGAGAGATGGATGAGCCAACCTTAGCAGAATCCTTTGTTTAACCTGCCCCCCTCCTACCAGCAACAACCTCATTTTCTGACTAGCTTCTTCCCATATTACATGTAAAATCTGGAAGAAACAAAAGAGCTGGGGAAATTGCAGTCATCTAGTTAAGAGATATATAAAAGGTACCTCTCTCTGTGAAAAGTTACAAACACTTTAGAAACTTGGTGCCAGGAGGCAGAGATGCCACTTGCCCTGGAAATGACAATGCTGTCTATAGCCTAGTCACACTCAGCTCACTTTCTGACTTTAAAGTTGAGGCAACTTTTGTCCTCTATTTAGGATTTATGTTATTTTGCCTGGTAATGCAACTTCAGTATATTACTCTCTCCTTAAGTCACTTCACCTTGGTTAAACTGAAAAAGTTGGATGGGCATTCAGAAGAATATGCTCGAATCACAAGATCCTGTCTGCCTATTACGGCTATTTGCTCTCAGTAGTCACCTCCCTCATCTATATGGCGTCATTCAGCAAAATATTTCAGCCCTTACTTGGTGCCAGGAACTGACTTGGCACTGGAGTAACCATATAAACAGAACCCACATGATCCCTGTCCCTGACCTCAAAAGGGGGACAAATAACAAACAAGTAAATTAATACAAGAATTACAAATTGGGATCAATTCTTTGAAGGGTACTCTAACAGAGAAAAGTTGGGGGGTTACAGAACTACTTTAAATAGGGCGGTCAGGGACGGCAACTCTAGGGTGATTTAGACAGAGACCTGAGGGAAAAGGAGCCGGACACCCACATGCGGGTGTGTGTGTGTGTGTAAGAGATGCAACCTGGAGTGGAAAAGCGTTAAGTAGAAGAGATGTAACGGCGGCCAGTGTAGCTGGAGCCTGGGGAGCAAGTGACAGAAGAGACTGAAAACCTGGGTAAGGAACATAACGTTCAGAGGGCCTTGTAGGCCAAGGCAAAGAGTCTGGATTTTCTCTCAATGCAATGGGAGACCACAGGATTACTTCACATAGGTTAATTTACTCTATCTGTTTTTCTTGGTAAAAGATCACGCTGGTAAAATGAGATGTGTGAAAAAAGGTTTTAAGCGCAGAGAACCGTCAGTCGGACATAGTAACTATTCGCTTCTCCAGGTCTCGGATTTTGCATCTGTAAAGCAAGTGGTTTGAGCTAGAAGCCATTTCCTCCCCGCCGCGATGTGCCTAAGCAGGGAGCTCCAAGAGCACGGGCAGTGTCAGGCGGACTGCGGAAGTCCCCTCGCCCCCGCCAACGCCAAGCACGGAACTGGCGCCCTGAAACTGTTGGTCAGCGAAATGAATCAATGAATGGCCCGTCCGGGCCGCGAGGGAGGCGCTCCAGCCGCGGGACCAGGCCCTGGGGCCAGAAAAGAACGCGCTACGCGGCGTCAGAGGCCGCGGGAGCTGGCCGGCGAGGAAAGTGGGGGCCGGCTCCGCCACAGCCAAGCGCGGCGAGGAAGGGGGCCGGGGCTTCGCGGGTTGAGGGCAGGAGGAGCAGCCCGACACAGGGAGCGAGGAAAGAAGGCCGAAACGCCGGGCTGAGGGGGCGTTCTGGGCCCAGGCTGGGCGGCCCAGCCACTTACCGCAGCCGTTGCCAGACTGTGCATGTTGGGAGCGGCCGCCGCTCTCCTCCCACCGCCGGACACGCCCGACCCGCGTCCCAGCTTCAGCGCCTCTGCCGCTGAAGCAGATAAGCCGCCACAGCCGCCATCCGCCTCCGGCTGGCTCCGCCCCTTCGCAGCCCCTCTGACCTTTCACCCCTGACCCCGCCCACACAACCTCTTCCCGCCTCCCAGCTCTTAGAGCTAACAGTTGTAGAGTTTGTCCTTTGTCCCTTAAGTTTCAGGACAGGAAGGACATCCGCCACCTACTAGTCCCCGCATCCCCGGCTTGGAGCAGGTATCTCCAGAGAAGGGCGTGAACTCTGACCCTTCTCCGGAGGCCAGTGAAGGGCGGGAAAAGCCGGGCAGTCCCGGGAGGACAAGTAGTGCGCATGCCCAACTGGGCTCAGTAGGAGGGAAACGGTGGGAGGGCGAAAGTGTATGAAGTAAGAAGTGCGCATGCGTACTACGGTCAGGGCTGGGGCGAGACTTCGCTCGGCACTGGGGCGGGGCGAGGGCGTAGAAGGGGCGGAGTTTTCAGGCTGGCGCGCACGCGCCTCATCTGGTCGCGTCGGGTGTGCGTGCGTGCGTGCGTGTTTGCGTGTGGTCACAGTTCCCGCCATCAGCCGCTCTCCCTGACTGGGGGAGCGAGCGGCCCCTCTCTTTCGTGCCCGGTGTCCCTTCCTTCCTAACCCCCGGCTCCTCCCCCTCCGTGAGACTCCGTGCTTCCGGCAGGCCTGTCCGAGGCTCCGGACTGGCAGGCACAGGTAAGGTGGGCCCGGCGAGCGTCTCAACTGAGCCTTTTTATCCTGGCGCCCCAACCCTGGCTCCCCTAGCTCCCCCGGCCCACCCACACCGTGCGGTCCGCCCACTTGGCGTTCACTCTTACGGAGTTCGCCCCGCTGCTCAGCCCGCCCCCATTCTCGCGACGCCCCCTCTGGCCTCACAGGTACTCCACTTAGGTCTTGTCCCAGGCTTTTCCTCTTCTTTGACCTGGTCTTTACCGTCACTCGCTCCCTCCGCGACCCGAACCTGACCCCTCTTTGCTAGGGGCTGTTGTCGTCCGCCACTCGTCCCTTAGGCCTGCTATCTCTTCAGGTGACTTCCGTTGCCGCACGTCCATCAGGCCTTGGGATATGATACTGTTTCACTCTCTTGGCTGTTCTTCACCTTCTCTTTCCTAACCATTTCTCACTAAAAGGCATGATTTGTATTTTTTGGTGCCTTTGGTTGGTCCCCATCTATAGCCATCAGATCAGGTTGTCAGGTTTACCTGTTTTAGGTCATGATCCGTGAAAGGAAATGATAATTGACCACAAAATTCTGTCTGAAGAGTTGACCTGAAGAGTTGACCTGTAGTGGTTTTGTAATCCTTTCAAAATTTAGGCTCTGGGTAAATACCTTTTTTGGGGTGGCAGTGTCTGACAAGTCTCTAACAGGAAAAGCTATCAGAGGATGTCAAGTAGGCAGTTGGGATATACTGGGTTGGAGCTCAGAGGAGAGCTCTGAGCTGGATATATAGGTAAACGTATATAATATATAGATGTCATCTGTCATGTTGATAGTAATTGAAGCTATGGATGTGGATGAAATTACCTAAAGAGAGTACAGTGCTAGAAAAGAAGGGGACCTAGGATGGAGCACCTGAGGGATTCTTGGTGTTTAGTAATTGGATAGAGGAGTACAAGTCTTGTAGAAAAGGTAAAGGAAGTTATCAGTAATGTTGAATTCTGCTGAAAGGTAAAGTTGAATGAGGACTGAAAGGCCTGTTGACATCAAAGTAATCGATGATCATAGGGAGAGATGTTTGATGGAGTAAAATGGTTATCTGTGTTCAGTCCTAGGTTGTTCTCCTTTTACTCTTCCCTTCCACCCTGTGCTTTAAATTCTACCTGTATATTGATGAGAAGTTTTATTTCCAGCGTGTTCCCTTTGTTTTCAGCTCAAGATCTAAATAGCTAACTGTCTGCTTGACATCTCAACTTGATTTTTTTTCTTAGGCATTTCAAATATAACATGTCTGAAACCAGTCTTAATTCTCTCCATACGCAAATGCTTTCTCTTCTGGTATCCTGTTTCATTAAGTGGTATATCCATTTATTCATTTACATAGTGTAGAAACTTGAAAACCCTCATCCCATGTATCTATACCCTCTTCAGGTTCTGTTAATTCTTACTTTCATTGTATGTCTTGAATATATTTCTGTACATTTTCATTAGCACTTTTCTAGTACAAGCCACAGTCCTCTCTCACCTGGACTTAATGTTTCCTATATTCTCATCTGTAAAGTGGGAATAATAATCACCTTATTGGATTGCTATGAGGATTAAATTAAATAACCATGGTAAGCACCTGATGTAGAGTAAATAGCCAGTGAGCATTCATTGTTATTGTAATTGTCGTTATAAGCCGAATCACTTCAATACTCTCCTGTCTGGTTGTCCTAATTTCTTTCATTCTTGCTCCTTTCACTCTCTTCCCCAGACCCAAACAAACCACATCACTTTTCCATTCAGCAGTAACACATCATTTCTCTGCTTAAAAACCCACCCCGGTCCTTAAATCAGGTACCCTATTATAATCTTTCATCATGCCCGAACTTTATCCATTTTTCAGAACTTTTAATTATATATTTACTTGTGTGATTATTTAAAATGTGTCTTCTACTAGAATATGGGTTAGGAACTATTTCATTTCTATTTCTCAAGAATTTGTTAAATGAATAAATAAATTGGAGCTTGCTATAAGAATCATCATGTCTTTGGGAAACACCAGCTTATTGATATTCTTGTCATCTGATGACAAACATCTTTTTTCACTCTGCAGACAAATTAAAGGACACAAAAGACCAAAGGGTTTTCCAGCTTTGGATGATTTTACCCATTCTTATGTCATAGAATCATTCAGATTTTAGACTCTTTGAATTGGAGATAAACTTTATCTAGGTCAACTTCTCTCTTTACTTTCAGTGACCACACTAATTTTGTGCATTTGTTTTATGGCTCTTTTTAGGAAAGAAAGCCCTTAGAAATCAGAGCAGTGTTTATATATTTTAACAACAGGTTAAACTATGAGACCAGTGAAGATGAGGTTTCCAAAAATTTATATAAAGGAAAATTCCATGTTTAAGTAAGTGGTTGGTGGTAGTTATGGAAGAAAATACTAAAATTTAATAATTTGTGTGTGTAGAACGGGATTTATGTTGAGAAATTGAAAATTAAAAGTAGGAGTGCCAAACACAGAAGCATTTGGATTTATTTTGTAGATAGTGATGAACTGTTAAAAATGTTTGGGAAAAAGTTTCAGTTAAGCAAGATGAATAAATTCTAGAGATAAGCTGTACAACATTGTACCTATAGTTAACAATACTGTATTGTACACTTAAACGTTTGTTAAGAGGGTAGATCTCATGTTAAGTATTCTTACCACAGTAAAATAAAAAAAAAAATTTTTAATGTTTGGGAGGGGTATTAGCATCAGTAGCACATATTTTCGCATTTACTAAGTGCCTGTCATTTTGTTGGGAGTACAAAAGAAAATAAGACAGGGCCCCTCCACCCTCCCCCTGCCCCCTTTAGAGAGAAAGTTAAGGAGACACACTTTAGTTGGTAAGAGATAAAAAAGAATAGTCCTTTAGAAAGGGTATTATAGGGTAAAGGATTTATTGGATAGAAAAATCTTGAGAGAATGGAGACTGGAAAGTGGTTGCTACAAATCATTGGGGATGCGATAAGGTAGTGGTTAAAAACATGGCTTCTGGTGCTAGACTTAGTTTTGTCTCTTACTGACTCTGTAACCATGCATAAATTACCTGATCTCTCTAAGCCTCAGTTTCCTCATTTGTAAAATAGAGATATTAATAATCCCCATCCTTTAGGATTGTTGTGACGATTATGAGATATTGCATGTATGGTGCTTAGTACTGTGCTTAGTAAATGTTGCATAATAAATATTAGGTGGGAAGAATGGCAAAGTGATGCATTTCTGAATTAGGGTAGTAGTGATGGAAAGACTGTTTTAGATAAATGAGAATGAGGTTAAAGCTGATGCTAAGATCTTTTTGTCTGAATGACAGTGGAAGGACAAATGTAGGGAAGTCTGGGGAGTCTCTTAAAGAGGGCGTGGACTGTGTCATGTTCACATGTGTATCCCTAACACAGTGCCAACAGATTGGAGTAGCTCAATAAATGATTTTTTACCAAGTGAACAAAGGAGTTTAAAGTTGACGTTATAGTATTCAAGAAGGCAGTGAGAAATGTTTGGGTAGAGCTTCAGGGAAAGTTGAGACTTTGAGAGGCCTAAATTTGGGAAACAAGCCCATGAAGATAGTTTTGAAAGAAAAGTAAAAGCCAAGTTTACCCACCTTTTGAAATTTGTATCAACACATCATGGAAGTGGTATTTTAAGATTTAAGACATCCAGTTATGTAACAATGTTTATAAAGTCAACAAAGGATATATTCTTTTTTCATTGCCTTCTTAGTTTCAAAATGTAGCAGGAGTAAATTAAAAAAGACACAAATTGATGAAGGTGCGTGCTCCTGGAGTCCCTCATTTTCCACAGCAGATATATCCCTAGAGTTCTGTTGATTATGTGTATGTGTGTATATGTGTATCTTGAGCATTAAATGTTTTCTATAAAGTAATTTGTGGTTTTTAAGTAGTCAAAGGTTAATTTTTGTTGTATAAAATTTTGTAACAAAATTTTGTTGTATAAAATTGTATAAAAATTTTAATGCTGTAAATGAATTTTTTAAAAAAAAGGCACACTTACATTTTCTTTAGCTGAGTTGATGGCTCCCGGAGAACTGGCATAGCTGCAGAATATGAGTAGTTCCCCAAGAAGAGCGCATTGCCTTTGGCACAAGGATCAGAATAAAGGTGAATTGTTATTACATAGGGTTTTTCAGTAAAAGTCACTGAAAAGTAAGTAATGTTTTTATTTTGGTTATATGTTTCCAAGAGTATGCAAACTGGCAAGAATTGACAGTTTTCTTCTATTTTGTAGTAATAGTTTTGTGCTTTAGCACGCTTTCTTAAACCACAGAATACCCTCTGGATAAGAATGTTTTCAAAGAAGTACCTAAAATATGAGCATTTAAATAACTGTAGAGGGTATAGAAACATTTTGCCAGTGTGGTTGATTGAGCTTTCATAGACTGCTCAAAATTGAACAGTAATTTTAACAATAGTGAAGAAATTTAGGGAATGGGGAATCTCTTTGGATGTACTTAAAGAATAATTGGTTTTCCTTGTACTTTGTCTTCCTAATATTGCTTTGATAGTGAATTAACATTACAGAGTTCAGTGAAACCTTGTCTTTGTCCTAGGTTCATAGAAAGTTTAACTGTTACTGAATCATGCTAGATACCAAAAAGGAAACTTAGTGTTCTTTCTCTTAACCAGGTAGGGCAAACCCTGATAATATGATCAGTGTACAAAAGTAAATATAGTTAATTCATTTAGTGCAAGAGCAGATAATGGACTAGCTTGAGGCATTAAGAAAAAATCTTATTGATTCTGCCAATTTTATGTCCTGTACCTTTTAGATTTTTTCTCATAGAAGAAAGAGAGATTGCTAGTAGAAATGGTTAAGAAAATGTTCAATATCTGATGTAAAATTTTATACAAACCAAAACTCTGCATCAAAATGTGTGAGAATTATATCTAGAGAAATCATGTATTACATATAGAGAGAATTATATAGAGGGAAACAGAAGTAACCAATAAAGTTTTTTTATTGAACTTTCAAATCTTCATCTCCAAATCTTGTTAAATAATCCAATTTTTAAAAATATGTTTTTGTTGGAGGAATTCAAGGTCAATGTCCTTTACTTGTGTTTTGGTCTTTAAGGTAATTTAAGATAATTGGGTTTTATGTTATTCGCTTTTAATTTGGCACCCTGACATAAGGAAAGATGAGGTAATTTGATAAACCTCTTTCTTTAAGTGGAGTTTCTTCATTGAACAATAAATTATATGAATTCCAGTTTAGGCAAGTTTACTAATGTTTTTTGTTTTAATAATGCATTCTGTAACTGCATATTCTTGTTTTTCATAAATGATTTTTCTCTCATTGAATCTTAACAAGATATGTGGACAGCTTTGCATTTAGGAGAAATTCAGATGCACATAGAAAAAGCCTATATGTAGTATTCAGAAGATGAGGTATACAGTGCAGAGTGATACTCTTGCAGAGAGCTTAGTAAACATAATCCTATATCGGCCATATAAAAGGGATTTATGGTTCTGGTATCTGCTGCTGTATATTTTAACAGTAAATCGAATAAAGTTGATAGTGTTGATTTGTTCATTATTCTTGAATAATGAGTTTGTTTATTGTGTGCCAGACACTGTCCCAGTGGGGATGCAAAGATTAAAGAACATACTCCCTGTCTTCAAACAGCAAAGTCTAGCTAGAGAGAGACAAAGAGGTAAATAGACAGTTTATAATACAATATGGTAAATGCTCTACTAGAGGTAAGCACAGGGTACAACAGAAGAGAAGAGCATTCAATGCTGTCAGTGTGGATATGGGGTGAGAGAAAAAGTGAAAGATAGCTAGGAAAGCCTTCTTAGAGAAAATAATATCTAAATTGAGTTTTGATTTTATAGCCAGGAGAAGAAAAAAAAGGGGGTGCTGGGGGATGGGGAGAGTAGGTAAAAATCCTGCAGAGGTAGACCGCAGTGTGTGCAAAGGTACAGTGGCTTGAGAACATATGCCGTTTTTAGGGAAATTGTAGGTAGTTCAGATGGCTGGATTTGGAGGGTTTGTTGGGGATAGAGAGGTAAGCAGGGCCTGGATCATGAAGAGTGTTTATGCCATGTTAATGAGTCTAGATTTAATTGTGAGGGCATTGGGGAGCTGTTGAATGATATTGAAGAGAGTGATGTGATTTGACCTGAAGTTCACTATAAAGATGTCTGGAAGGTATATGGAAGTAGAAATGACAACCTTACCTTCCATTTCCAGTCCAATACCAATAATCATCAAGAGAGAAGTCAAAGATAACTCATGTTTCTGGCATGGGCAACTGGAGTAGGAGAGGGGCCACATATTCTTGGCAGTGCTGAGAGACAGAGTGGAAAAAATCTCAAGGCTGTATCTAAAGATGAAGCACCAAATTATTAATTGTAAAAAAAAGCATTACAAACACATTGCTGGCCCAGATTTTGTAGTTACTAGTTTGAGCAAAATGTCACATTAACAGGTCTGTAAACAGCAGTGGCCTCTATTACTTTGATGGATTCATACATCCAGCCAATTATGCTATCTGAATCTGGCCACAATTAGGCACTCAAAAAATTTGATGAGATGAGTGAGTAACAGTAGAGGACTTACAATGCATAATACCTTTAACTATTCAAAGTAGTTTCATATCTCTCTTTAAAGTTATTCTTAGCTGTTTGATGTACGGCACCTAGAGGCCTTGAACTAGGATTCCCCAGGCTGTATTCTACCTACAGGTGGATTTTGTTTGATTTGTGGCTTTAAAAAATAAGTTTGAATTCATTGCCCACAATTTAAAATGGGCAGTTGACAGAAAATATGGATGTCATTTTCTTGAAGAATTAGATGATCTGGCAATGCTAGGTTCACTTTCTACATGGCAAAACCGGCTAGATTTGAGTAGCAGTTTTCATATTCTGCCTGCCTAAATCATTTGTGTCACCTACCTGGCCTCTATAGGCAGTGAGTTGGTGACCCTTGTTAACAAGTTATTTGTCTGGGATCTTTGGATAAAGAGGTGTTGCAGACAAGGAATAAATTCAGAAAGTGGACAGTAATTCCATTCATATTGAAGCTGCTGCCTGTTGAGTGCTTAATGTGTGTTATTTCATTTAATATTGCAACACTATAGCATTTTCATATTCCTGTTTTACAGTTGAGAAAACTAGTTGTTAGGAAAGGTAAGTTACAAATTAGTAAGTGACAGAGCTGGCTCTTGATATCTAGATCTAGTATGCTTTTCCTTTGTAGTTATACTACTACTTTTAGCTTTTCTAGTTGAGCTGTTTAGGCAGAGGCAAAGTTTAATGATTTTTAATTTATTAAATTATAAGCAAGAATCTATTAAAGGCAATGTTTTTAGAGATTTGAAGGCTACGGTATAAGTTTTGTTTTAATTTTAGATGATTGCATATATGTGTGTATGTGTGTAACACACGCACTATTTGATAACATTTTTTGCTGTTACTGTAATTGTATTTACTTGCTGACATCTGGTAAGCTGGTTTGAAGAGTCTTAGACATTCTATCATTTCTGTAAGTATCAGAAGTTCACTTGGGAAATTTGAATATTTGCCAAAGATAAAATTGGTAAATATTCTTTCCAAGGATGGTAATATTAAGCATAAATGGTAGGTGGATCTTAGGAACAGGGGTTTTTTTTTGTTAGGCTGTTTTCCCTAGAGAATAAATGATTTTCTGAAGTAATATAATTCTTTAGGTTAAACTAATTTGATTATTCTCACAATTATTTATTCATTTAAACTAATTTGATTATTCTCACAATTAATTACTCATTATTCTCACAGTTATTTATTATTTATTCACATATGGATATGCATAGACTACCAACTGGTAAAAAGAATTATTTGGTGATATGATTTGATGTTTTGCTAGGAACTCAATTCTGACAAATGGAGTTAGCTGACTGAAAATATTTTTTTACTTATATTTGAAATTCAAGATCCTTTAGCATCATGAAGGAAGGTAAAAGTTGCTCATATTGCCATGGGCACTCACACTGAGAATGGAATCTTTAGTATTCCTGATTGTCTTGCCTTTAGTGGCAGTAGTATGGCTGTTAATGGTACAAAATGCAAAATTTAGGCACTAATGGACACAGGTACACAGCAAAGGAGAGAACATGTGCAGAAAAAATAAAAGGTGGGTAAATTCAGTCACTGAATGTCAGTGACTGCTTCATTTGTTTTTCTTACCTGTGCCATCCAGCTAACCAAAGCCTTTGAGGATACTTAGTAAGAGGTAGTTTATTGAAATGGAGAAAAGGACATAAGATGGTTCATTAAATGTTCTCTTTCAAACTCTTGTTTTAATCACTAGTAAATTGTAACTTATTATTTTATTGTATTTTTCTTCCTTAGAATCTGTCAGGTGAAGGTATATATATATTTTTTAATTTGGCTAGAAGCAATTTATTTTTAAAGAAAGTATGTCTCCTCTGAAGATACATGGTCCTATCAGAATTCGAAGTATGCAGACTGGGATTACAAAATGGAAAGAAGGATCCTTTGAAGTTGTGGAAAAAGAGAATAAAGTCAGCCTAGTAGTTCACTACAATACTGGAGGAATTCCAAGGATATTTCAGGTATTACCAAATTTTGATTTGGAATAGATCTTCAATCACATCCTTTAGTGAATAGCTGTTCTGTGCCATACTAAGTATCATGGTAGCCCTCCTAGATTACTATTTCTTGCTTCTTATTTCCAGAACACTAATACTATTAGTATTAGGTGTATATATTATAAATTATTCAGCAAAATGGTTGATGGTGTATAATAAAGAGTAGGAAGTAGTCACCATTATTGAAAAGAAAACTAGTGGGAGGAAGCTGAAAGGAACTGAGTTTGGATACTATCTATCTAAGCTATGTTTAAAACTACATTAGGATAACTTCAGTTATTTTTCCCCCCTCAACGTGTATAATAAATTCATCACCATTTAGTGTTAGCTTTTTTTTTTTTTTTTGAATCATTCCTTAAGCCTTTAACTTAAAACATCCCTCAAGTTTTTGATGTAGGGCCAAGTCCTGTCTTTTGAGTTTAGGGCCTCCCATTAGTGCTTTGCATCCTACTTCTCATATAAGCCACACCACACGTCCAAGCGTTTCACAGTCATTTTGTCTCAGTTTCTTTAAAGTGGAGTAAGATCTTAAAGACATTTTGTGAGGCAATCAGATTTTTCCAGATTTAATGATGTTTTACAGTTTGGTCTCCCACACCTAAGTTGACAGTACATTTTTAGTAACTCACCTCTAACGTGCCTTTCCCAGACTTTCAACTTGGATCTTATAGAAACAACTTATCTCTTTTGCACTCATATTTCTTTACTTTAAGTAACTTTAATTAAATTGTGTAATTACAATGATAGGAAGAACTAGCATAAACAGCTTTGGGAACAAACAGATTGGCTTTTGGTGAGCAGACAACTCCACTGGTGAGAGTGGCAGGGTGCAGGCCTGCTAGAGTAGCCACTACTGGCTGTGATCACGTAGCATGTTGTGGACCTTGTCTTTACATTTGCAGAGGGAATGGAGACTACAGATTAGTCAGTTAAGTGTCGGCCACCTAAGAGAGCCCTGACTCAGTATGACTTCTGTTCCATGTCTGGCCTAGAAGATGAATACCTTGAAGGTCTAGGTTTTATCTTTCTGGTTAGTTCCAGAACGTAGCACAGTGGTGGGTGTATAGTGGGCCCTCAATAAACATTGATAAACTAGCTAACTGACTATACCAACAAAAACAAAACTCAACTTTGCTGCGGCACATCTTCTGGTGAGGGTCCTAAGCACCATTCCACTGTGCAGAAGTTGTATTAGAGAGAAAGAGCTAGCAAATGAATTCCTAATACTGCTGTAAGATGAGATGGTGTATACCATTAAGTAGTAAAATGGAAGGCAGCTATAAAGAAGTGAATTTTGTGTAGTATGTAATTAACCCAGGTAACTGACTAACACAAAATAATAGTGAGACAATACACTTGATAACATCTTATAAAGGATTAGATAATATTCTTATGTGAGGAAAAAATCCACATTTACAACCACAGTATTTGACTGCAAAAAGCCTCACTGATGATTATGTTCTGGACCAGCTGGGTCAAGAAGAAATTTCCCTGACTGTTGTATCCTTGCAATATTGAGTTTATTTTTATTTTTTTAAATAGATCTCTATTGGAGTATAATTGCTTCACAATACTGTGTTAGTTTCTGTTGCACAACAAAGCGAATCAGCCATATGCATACACTTGTCCTCATATGCCCTCCCTCTTGAGCCTCCCTCCCATCCTCCCTATCACACCCTTCTAGGTCATCGCAAAGCACCGAGCCGATCTCCCTGTGCTATGCTGCTGCTTCCCACCAGCTAACTATTTTACATTCGGTAGTGTATACATGTTGATGCTTACTCTCACTTCACCCCAGCTTCGCCCTCCCACCCTGTGTCCTCAAGTCCATTTACTATGTCTACGTCTTTATTCCTGCC
The DNA here is from genome assembly GCF_963455315.2 of Globicephala melas. NCBI lineage: Eukaryota > Metazoa > Chordata > Mammalia > Artiodactyla > Delphinidae > Globicephala > Globicephala melas. Next base: position 19,093,051 of record NC_083320.1, read on the forward strand.
CTGCAGCTAGGTTCATCAGTACCATTTTTTTTTTTTTAAGATTCCATATATATGTGTTAGCATACGGTATTTGTTTTTCTCTTTCTGACTTACTTTCACTCTGTATGACAGACTCTAGGTCCATCCACCTCACTACAAATAACTCAGTTTCGTTTTTTTTTTAGTGTTAGCTTTTAATAAGACTCATTAGTGTCTTCTTAATTACTTCTTCATAAATAATCCTGCCAAAGGTTATGGTATAGACCGTTCAAGGATGATTATTCAAGGTCATCCTTACAGCTGTTTTCTTCTAACTGTTAACTTTTGAAGGATCTCATTATTTTTTCACTGCAAAAGATAGTTATGTTGTTTTCACTTCTGTCTTGTGCAGCCAAGAACTACTTGTGTTGATAAGAGTTGAATTTAATGTCTTACTTACATTTTTCTGCACTTAAAAATGCTATATTTGTTAATTAGATTATATAAAAGTATAATATTCATTCTAAAGTACTCTTTTGGAGAACAATTTATAAAACTTTATGCTTGAGAACCAGAGCTGAAGTAAAATTTCTATTTATCTTTGCTTTTAAACTATGGAAATACATTGATTATGATTTTATGTATCAAAGATATTCTTAAATAGATTGGAGGTGGTGACATGGGTAATAGAAACGATAGTGTATATATCTACTAATTGCCCATCTCATTTAAAGAAAGATTTTTTTCAAATAGAGGTTCAGTCTTTCAGTCCTCATCCCAAATTAGCACTGAGTAAATATTTAAATACTTAAACAAACATAGATCTTTAGAAGCATGAGGAATCTACCTGTGATTACACCTTCATCTCAGTTCTAGATGAGTTTGCATTCAGCATTCATTTGTCAACCACCTACAGATTACCGTGGTGGGTACTGTGCTAAGGGCTAAGAATACAGAGCTGAATGAGACACTTTTCTTCTCAAGCTTAAGAGTAACCAGATACATTCTCAGCTGTAAAATTATCTCAGAGATACTGAGGTAACACAAAGAAGGAAGTGTTTTGTGCTCTGAGGATTTAGAGGATAGATAGGAATTTGCCAGACACAGTGGAGGTAAGGTGGAGGTGATTTCTATAATGGACAAACATGCTAGTGTGAATCAACACTCAGGGAACCAGAAAATTATTTTAAAATAAATGCACAGTAGGGAGTGAATGGCAGAAGTAGAGGCTGAAGAGCTAGATAGGAACCAGATCTTGAAGCATCTTGTTTGTCATACTAACGGGAACTTAGATACTAAGGAGCCAAGAATCTTAAGTTTAAATTTATTTGACAGCTAGGCGGATGACTTTGTTTCAAGAGCTAGTGGGAGAATAAGGACGTGTAAGAGGTTATTGTGAGAGTTTAGATGAGAAATGAAAGTCCTGAGCGAAGGAAAAGACAGTGGGAGAAGCAAGTGGAGGAAAGGGTAGATTTGAAGAGATTTCAAGATTTAATTTATTAGATTTGGGGGGTGAGAGAGAAAAGAGTCTGGGGAGATTCCTAGGTTTGAGTGGATGGCAGTCCCTTTCATCTTCTCTTTGATAGGGGACAGAGGGGAAGAATTGGGGCATGAGGATTGGGAGAGATGAGTTTTCTGAGGTGTCAGGCATTCAGATAGTGGTATCTACTAGGCATTTGGTAAAGAAAACTGGAGCTCCGGCAGAGATCTGGACTTAGAGAAAAGGCTGAGAGGCCTCACCATATGGGTAGTAACTAAAATTGTATGACTAGCTAGGATTTTTCAGTTGTTGAAATGATAAAGTTCAAGATTATTCTCATATTGACTGAAATAATGGTTTTATGCAGTCTCTTTTCCTTTTTGCACGGTAAACTGCTGATTTAAATATTTTGGAGTTAAAGCATCTGAAACTAGCTATTGTGTTTTATGATAGAATTTCTACTCAAGGACATGAATTTAAGACCAACTTTGAAGCTTAAAAAATGTCATTTAAGTTTGAAATAAATAAATTAAGGCTGGTAATACTCATTTTTCATTCTTATCTAAAAATTGTCAAAGGTCAGTTCTCCCTAATTAAAAAAAATTGTGAAAAGCTATTACTTCTTTCTTTATGCTGTTCAGAGGCTATCTCTTCAGCAAAAGGCAGCTTTAGAAACCTCTGTAATATGCCTGCTGAGGGGGAGTGTTAGAGAATAAGGATGCCTGGTTGGCAGGAATTATTTATATTAAAAAAGTGCAAGATTTATTAGTTTAGTCTTGGAAAAATTTCAACCAAGAGAAAACAAAAGTTATCACTTAATAGCACATATCCAGAGTCTGGAAGAGTATAAGACAAGTTATTGAACCAGTTCTGGGGAGTGGTAGAAGTAAGCTAAGGGAGTTCCAGGGTACTTACGATCTTTGTGATTGAAAGTTAAATGAACCTTGCTTAGACAGTTAAAAAAGAAAAAAAGAATGTTCTAATGCTGGTAAAGGTTTATGTTGCTGTTTTGAGAAGTGGAATTCTTTTGAGGATTACAATTTGGATTAGTATATCCTTTTATATTGGAGCTGCTTAAACCACTTGCTAGATATTTTATAAGCTTTTGTTTAAAAAAAAAAAAAAGAAAGAAAAAGCCTCTAATCCAATATGGCTTACTAAACTGGTGATGGTATAACCATCAAGGCTCTGTAAATTAACTTATTAGTTTTTATAACTTTATAACTATACTTGAAAATATGCAGTTTCCTACCAAAAAAATCAAGAGTGTTAGGATTACTGTGTAAAATTTTAATAGTATGTGTTTGCCTCTCCTAGAAGTGAAATCTTTGATTTAAATGTGTCAAAAATGGAAACTCTTTTTGGTTGGGGGGAAAAAAAACACAACTAAATTAATATGGGAAAAAGTAAGAAATGTGTAACTTAGAAAGTATAAAGTTTAGTATTCATTATACAACTTTTTCTGCTTCATTATAATTCGTTTTTAATGATACTTTTCCTTTTGTGTTGATCAGCTAAGTCATAACATTAAAAATGTGGTGCTTCGACCCAGTGGAGCAAAACAAAGCCGCCTAATGTTAACTCTACAAGATAACAGCTTCTTGTCTATTGATAAAGTACCAAGTAAGGATGCAGAGGAAATGAGGTTGTTTCTAGATGCAGTTCATCAAAACAGACTTAATGCAGGTGAGCACTAATCCTCCCAGGGTCTGACATTAGCAGTTATAAAAATATTACTAGGTAGTAGACCAGTATTCCTCATGAATATTGATGCAAAAATTTTCAACAGAATACTAGTAGACCTAATTCAACAGCACATTAAAAGAATTATACACCATGACCAAGCGGGATTTATTTCTGAAATACAAGAATAGTTCAGGATATGAAAAAAATCTATCAATGTGATTATTCAAATTAGCAGAATGGAGGACAAAAACCACACGATCATCTTGATGCAGAAAAAGTGTTTGATAAAATTTAACATTCTTTCATGATAGAAACACACACCAAAGTAGGAATTAAAGGAAACTACCTTACCTCAACATAATAAATGCCTTATATGAACAGCAGATAGCTTGATGATGGAAAACTGAAAGGTTTTCTGCTGAGATCAGGAACAGGAAAGGATACCCTCTCTTACCCATTCTATTCAACATAGTACTGGAAGTCCTAGCCAGGGCACTTAGGCAAGAAAAAGAAATAAAATTGGAAAGGAAGAAGTAAATTTATCTTTGTTCTCAGATGACATGATCTTATATGTAGAACACCCTAAAGATTCCACGAAAGCGTGTGTCTAGAAAAGCAATAGGATTTAAATTACAATTGGGAAAACTTACCTTGTTACATAAATCTTATATACTTACTTTTTTATATGAAACTTATTCTGAGGTTTTATTCTTGCTATGAAAACAGAAGGTACTGTAGAAAAATCACACAGTATGATAAGATTCCCCTACCTCCTCCAACCCCTTTCATTTAAAATGTTTTGATTTTTAAAAAATATATATTTATAGGCATCTGGAATAATTTTTAGGAATAATCTGGAATAATTTTTAGGAATAATCTGTTGCTTAAAATGAGGAATAATCTGTTGCTTAAAATGAGTTTTCCACTATTATTGTTAGTCTCCAGCTCTATCATCATCAGTAGTTTGTTATTACTGATATTTTATAGTTGACAAACTTTTGAGTTTTTTAAGTTAAATATAACACATTAAAAACATTTTAAAAATGAAGATGTAGCAATGCTGCCTTGCTTGGATTTAATTAATACCTCTATTTCATACACTATTTTCTTGTTTAAAAAATTTTTTATGGTTGTTTGCCATTTGGTTTCTATTCATTATGTGTTCATGTTACCAAATCTGAACTATGTCAGTCTTCTAAATATTGAATTTTAGAATCAGGGAATTGAGTACCGTTTGAAAGTTTAGAATATATCAGGGATTATGTCTGTATTTCTATATTTGTTTTATTCCATCATATTAATTGAATCACTGTTTTAAGAATTGATGTGTGTAAGGAAAGCATGTCTCTAAATGCATTAGAGGGGACTTCCCTGGTGGCGCAGTGGTTACGAATCCGCCTGCCAGTGCAGGGTACACAGGATCTATCCCTGGTCCGGGAAGATCCTACATGCCGCGGAGCAACTAAGCCTTTGCGACACAAGTACTGAGCCTGAGCTCTAGAGCCCGCGTGCCACAACTACTGAAGCCCACGCACCTAGAGCCCATGCTCCACAACGAGAGAAGCCACTGCGATGAGAAGCCCGCGCACCGCAGTGAAGAGTAGTCCCTGCTCGCCACAACTAGAGAAAGCCTGCGCACAGCAACGAAGACCCAATGTAGCCAAAAATTTAAAAATTAATTAATTTTAAAAATAAATAAATAAATAAACGCATTAGAGTGGAAAGCACAGTAGACTGGGGCCCAAGTTTGAGTCTGAACAACATGGCATAATGGAAAAACATGAGCTTTGGACCTAAACAGGTTTGGGTTTGAATCCTAGCTCTACTTGTTATTTCCTGTGTGGTTTTGGGCAGCTCCCTTAATAACTGAGTTTCAGTTTCCTCATCTCTAAAATGAATGTTTTATCACCTTAATTTCAGTGCTTAATAAAAAATTAGAGCTCATTAATGTAAAGCATGACTGGCACATGATAGGCACTCAGTAAGTCATTACTGCTTTTAGAGTGGCTAGCTGTGGACTGTACTCTTAGGCAAGTTGTTTTAATCTTTAGGTTTAAGTTGCCTTAGGTGCCCAAAAGTGATAATATGTACTTTACAGACTAGAGTAAGCTAATGAGTATAAAAATACTTCGAAAAGTATGAAACATTTGAAGTATAATATATGGTGTTTGAAATGAATGGGAAAAAGACTAGTATTAGATGAACATTGTTGTCTATAAATAGGACAACCAGCTAACCATTTAAGAAGATAATAAAACTGGATCCTTATCTTACTCCTTCATCTAAATAGATTTTACATTGATCAAAGATTTGAATGTAAAAAAAAAGGTGATACAAGTATTATTAGAAGGGTAGAATGGATTTTAACATAATATATGGATGGAAAAAACCTTCCTGAGTATGACATAAAACCAGAATCAATAAAGGAAAAGAGGGCTTCCCTGGTGGCGCAGTGGTTGAGAATCCGCCTGCCAATGCAGGGGACACGGGTTCGAGCCCTGGTCCAGGAAGATCCCATATGCCGCGGAGCAACTAAGCCCGTGCGCCACAACTACTGAGCCTGCGCTCTAGAGCCCACATGCCACAACTACTCAAGCCCACGCACCTAGAACCCTTGCTCCGCAACAAGAGAAGCCACTGCAATGGGAAGCCTGTGCACCGCAACCAAGAGTAGCCCCCGCTTGCCACTAGAGGGAAGCCCGCACACAACAATGAAGACCCAACGCAGCCAAAAATAAAAATAAATAAATAAAATTTTAAAATAAATAAATACAGGAAAAGATTAATAACTTGGACTGTGTAAAAAATTTAAGTGATCTCTGTGACAAGGAAAAAAGAAAAAATGAAAACTTTAGCCACAGTGACAGAGTTAATATTGCTAATATATAAATACTGACTTTCCAAATCAGTAAGAAAAAAGACAATTCAGTAGAGAAGTGGACATATAGGACATTCAGGAAGAAAAACAGGTGGCCCATAAACACGAAAAAATTCTCAACTTCACCAGTAATTAAATTCAGATTCTTACTGTCACATTGGCAGTAGTGTGAGGGGAGGCAAGATACTCTCATATACTTGGTAGGAGCTTAGAGATTTTTTTTTTTTAATACATTTATTTATTTATTTTTGGCTGCCTTGGGTCTTTGTTGCTGTGCGCAGGCTCCCCCTAGTAACGGTGAGCAGGGGCCACTCTCAGTTGCTGCGCGCAGGCTTCTCATTGCGGTGGCCTCTCCCTTTGCGGAGCATGGGCTCCAGGTGCACAGGCTTCAGCAGTTCTGGCACTCGGGCTCAATAGTTGTGGCTCGTAGGCTCTAGAGCGCAGACTCAGTAGTTGTGGCACATGGGCTCAGCTACTCTGCAGTATGTGGGATCTTCCCAGACCAGGGCTCGAGCCCATTTCCCCCCGCATTGGCAGGTGGATTCCCAACCACAGTGCCACCAGGGAAGCCCCGAGATTTTTCTTTTTTAAGGAATAGTGATAGTATCAATTTAGTTTAAAATTGTACATCCTTTACACCAACATTCTTTTTCTAAAGAGTTTTATCCTATGAAAGTTGTTCCAAGAAGATATGTAAAGAAGATATGCAAGATATGTAAAGAAGATATGCAAGAAGATATGTAAAAGGATGTTCGGCATTATTTGCAATGTTTTTAAATTAAAACATTCCAAATGATCATCAGTGAGAAATTAATGAAATTAAAATATAAAATACTTTTTTTGGGGGGGAAGGGCCACGCCACAGCTTGTGGGATCTTAGTTCCCTGACCAGAGATTGAACCCCAGCCCCCAGCAGTGGAAGCACAGAGTCCTAACCACTGGACTGCCAGGGAATTCCCTTAAAATACTTTTTTTTTTTTTTTTGCGGTACGCGGGCCTCTCACTGTTGTGGCCTCTCCCGTTGCGGAGCACAGGCTCCGGACGTGCAGGCTCAGCGGCCATGGCTCACGGGCCCAGCCGCACTGCGGCATGTGGGATCTTCCCAGACCAGGGCACGAACCCGTGTCCCCTGCATCAGCAGGCGGACTCTCAACCACTGCGCCACCAGGGAAGCCCAAAATACTTTTTAAAGTATATAAAAATTCATATTTATACATTACTTTGCATGTTCTTTAAACTAGCATTGATTTCTTTAGAATAGAAGCCATTTAGTCTGCTGAACTTACAGAGAATGTTTTGGCGTATACATTACTGGAAGTATATCAGTCACTGGTTCTGACACATGTCCTTAGCATCCAGTGTCCATGTTCATGCCATAGATACACAGTGACTAACTTTTCTATAGTGTTAATTACCAAATATTTATATAGGAGAATTTCTAGCATTTTCTTTTTACATTTAAAAACTTACCCTTCTATTATCAATACATGTTTCCAGATTTTTGCATTGTTATTTAATTTTTTGCTTGATCCTAGTTCTAAATTTTAGTTACTGTATATATCAGAATTACTTTCTGTCAGATAAGCACTTTGATTTTTTTTATTTTTCCTGTTTCTGTTTCCTCAAGATTAAATAATAATAATGACAAATCTCTTTATTAAAGTAAGTGATTTGAGATTTTTTTTTTTCCCCCACCAGCCATGAAACCTTCTCAGGGTTCTGGTAGTTTTGGAGCTATTCTGGGCAGCAGGACCTCACAGAAGGAAACCAACAGGCAGCTCTCTTACTCAGACAATCAGGTATGTTTATTTGAATCGTTTTAGCTTTTTTTAAAAAAAAGATAATCTTAGATAGACATTCTATAAAGTAATTGGAGGAAGTAGAATTTAGACTGTAATGTCTAGTAATTCTTGCATTATCTCAAGGGTACTTTCCACATATCTGAAATTTACCACAGTGTAATTTTTAAGAACATAGCTTTGAAGTTAGATGTGGGTTTGAGACTTGGTGCTGCCACTTACTAGCTGTAGGTCATTGGAGAAGTTCCTTAAGTACCCTGAGCCTTAGTACCCATCTGTAAAATTAAGACAGCAATAATATTTTAAGGGTTGTTATGAGATAATGCATGTTGTAAAAGTGCTTAGCCCGTGATACCATATACTAACAACCCCATAAATGTTTGCTGCTATTATTTCTTTGATGCTTTTTGGGTCTGTTCTACATTATGAACTTTGCCTCTATACTATATGATACCAGACTGTTTTGTTGGGTCTTCTGTTTGCTTTTTTTTTTTTTTTTTGCGGTACATGGGCCTCTCACTGTTGTGGCCTCTCCCGTTGCAGAGCACAGGCTCCGGACGCGCAGGCTCAGCTGCCATGGCTCACGGGCCTAGCCGCTCCGCGGCATGTGGGATCTTCCCAGACCGGGGCACGAACCTGTGTCCCCTGCATCGGCAGGTGGACTTTCAACCACTGCACCGCCAGGGAAGCCCCTGTTTGGTTTTTAAACAGTTTTTCTTTCATAAATATTCAGCCAGCCATGAGACTTACTGTGCACTATTGCAGCTTAGCAGTCCTGTGTCTCTTTTAATTTGTCTTAACAAAGGTAAACCAGGTGTGAAAAGAAACTTTGAAGCTCCCCTGTAAGTAAAAGCATGAATTCTGTTTGGCTGTGCAGATAGATTGATTACTTAAACCATTTACTGGACTAAGCAATCAACGAATAAGATTTCGTTTTTGTTAATTTCCTTTTAGAAGTTGGGGTTTTTTTGTTTTTTTTTACATTTTAATTGAGATACGATTGATATGCAGTAAATTGCACATATTTAAAGTGTGCAATTTGATACATTTTTGACTTATGTACATACCCGCAAAATCATCACCATAACCTAGTGAACATAGCTATAACCCTTAAAAGCTTCTTCATCCCCCTTTGTAATCCTTCTCTCCAGCTCCCTGTCTGGCCCCTATCCCTAAGCCACAAGTGAATTGCTCTGTGTCACTCTAGATTACTTTGCATTTTCTAGAGTTTTATATAAAGGGGATCAGTGTATAACTTTTTTTGTCTGGGTTTTTCACTCATTATAATTACTTGGAGATTGATCCATTTACAGGTAGAAATTTAACGTGTTAGAATATTTAAACTATAAGTGTTAACATATCTAGCAGAAGCAAATATACTTTCACAAATAATGATTCCCATTAGTGAGATTATAAAATCAATTTTGTGGATTGTGACTAGCATTAAATAAAAAAGGAATAGAGGAGAAAACAATAGAGAAGGTATTATACATAGTAAGGAAAAGTATTGGTTTCTGAAACTTCTGGTTTTATTTATGTGTATGTGTAATATGTTGTGATGTAAAATATTTCTCGCTATGGGGTCATGGTCAAAAAAGGTTGCAAAATATGCAAAACAGTATGCATATAGTATGCTACTGTTTGTATAACAAGAATAAAATATTGATTTTCATTTGCATAAAAAAACAATAGAATACTTACAAGGTGTAGGAGGATGGGAAGTGGAAGAACTGGGTGAATGGCATTGGGGTGATAATGAGACTTCTCAGTATATGGCTTTTATAATAGTATTTTTATTTTTTTTGAATCTTGAGAATGATTTACCCCTTTGAAAATAAATTTAACTTTTAAATCGTTCATCCAGATGACCTCAGAGATTTTTTCTTTCTTCTTCTAAGATTGTAATTCTGTAGAAAGTAATTGGCAATATTTTCCATAGAAATAATCACATAGCTCTTAATGTAGAGTTATAAAACTTAACTGGCAGAATGCTGGTCAAAAGCACTGTTTCCCAACTAATATGTGTAAAGTGTGCATTAACTCTGAATGTTTTTCATGTGTTTTGGGGGTAGATTCTTTGATTCATCTTCTGCCAGTAGGCTCTATTTCACTTTCAGTCTCCCCATTGTTATATATATTTGTTTCATTTCTCCAAACTAGAACCCCCTCAAAAGTCATATGCTGTACATATGACTTGGCATTTAAATTGTGGCAACCAAATGTCGTTATTGCTCCTTTTTCTCACATTTATGTCACTTTAAATTATCAAAATTGGATTTTTTTCCCTAAAGATGTGTTTTCATGCTGGTCACTAGAACCTTGTCTTGTGTATGTGAGTCCTTTTTTTTTTAATCAGTAATTCGAAGCAAATTCCTTTCTGCTTCCAGGAATGCTGTGGAATTTGTAAGTTTACAAGAATACTATAGGAAAATATGCGTCAAGCTTAATTTCTGACACTGACCGTAAATTAGAATCACCTAGAGTGCTTTAAAAAAAGTGCTGATGAATGGGCCTCACCCCCATACCAGATAGGCTAGAATCTCTGGAGTTGGGTCTCCAGTTGTGGGTATTTTTTAAAAGTTCCCTATATGAGGATCACCGGTCTAAAAGTATGCCAATTAATTTGAAGAACTGGCTGTGTTAAACTTTATTCTTATAGGTCTCTTCAAAAAGAGGAAGTTTGGAAACTAAAGATGATATTCCATTTCGAAAAGTTCTTGGTAATCCAGGTAGAGGATCGATTAAGGCCGCAGCAGGAAGTGGAGTAACTGCTACCCGGACAGTTCCCTCTTTGACATCTACATCCACACCTCTTAGATCAGGGTTATTAGAAAATAGGTATGAAAGACTTTTTTTCTTTCTTAGTCATTAGCTCTACCTGTTTATAAATGTTTTTCAGGCCTTTTAGAAAGACCAATAATTTGAGAAAAAGAAGGAGATTTTTCCAGTTAGAAGAAGAAAGTGTGAAGTGTGTATTTTGGAGATAATTAGTATTTGTCTTGTGATTTATGTTAGTTACACGTATAGAGCTTGCAGATACACAGTATATTAATTTAAATGTGGTGTAGAGAATTAGATAGCAGTAGCCACGGTTCTTGTTCTTGAGTATGTTGGTTTATACTTTTTAATAGTATGAATTACAACTTTTTAAAAATAACGTTTTTTCTCTGTTCTCTATAGGACTGAAAAGAGGAAAAGAATGCTATCATCTGGCTCAGAGCTGAATGAAGATTACCCTAAAGAAAATGATTCATCATCGTAAGTTGCTTTAAGAACTTTTATGGCACTAGATCAGTGTTTCTTATATTGGTAATTGCAACCACTAGAGAAGATTGGGATGGTGTTCAGTTTATGGGAATCCCAAAGATAGAAGAACAGGATTTAGAGTATTTTGGTGACAGTAGGTTGTGGGCTCAATAGGGAGAGGATCTGGCCATTAGTACTGCTTTGGTCATTTCCGTGCACTTCTCCCATCCTAGCTTTTTTTATTTGCAGCACTTAGAAGAAGGATAGAGCTGAAGACCTCCAGATAAGTGTTTCTTGTTGGCTGTTCTTTTAGCATGGACCCCCTTCCTTCCCTCTTCCCTTTACCTGTAAAAAAATTTTTTTTACCTTATTCATGTGAAAAGTTAGCTTAGGTAGACATGTGGACACAGTGGGGGAAGGGGAGGGTGGGACGAATTGGGAGATTGGGTTTGACATAAATACACTACCATGTGTAAAATAGATAGCTGATGGGAACCTGCTGTACAGCACAGGGAGCTCAGCTTGGTGCTCTGTGATGACCTAGATGGGTGGGATGGGGGGCTGGGAGGGAAGTCCAAGAGGGAGGGGATATAGGTATACATATAGCTGATTCACTTCATTGTACAACAGAAACTAACACATCATTGTAAAGCAATTATACTCCAATAAAATAAAAAAATAAAACCTTGCATAGGTTCTAGGCAAGGAGCATCAATCTTTTGGAGCTATTTTTTGTGTTGAACAAAAGGGCATACCTGTAATAGGATAGTCACCAGCTCACAGTTCTCTTCCTCATAATGGGTGGGTTGTGGGTTTTGTTTGTTTGTTTGTCTGTCTGTCTTTTGGGAGAGAAAACTTACTACACAGTTGCCAGGTAATACCTTAACAGAAATCAGTTGCTTTTCAGTTAACTGGTGTTCAAGATCAAAGGGTCACCAGAAAGGAGTTGGGAAAAAGATAAAGAAACTTTATATAGTAATTGGGTTCTTGGTTCTGTTGCTGTAACAGATACAAAAATCTAGGTAGGTGATAAGACTGGTGTGGTATCTTAAACTACAATGACGATGGACTCAAGTTCCTTCTATCTTCTTGAACTGCCATTCTTAATAAGTAGCTTCCATTTTATGAACCAGGATAGCTTCAGCCTCCACTCTTATGTCTGTATTCCTATTGGGAAGGAGGAAAGGAGCAAAGGGAGGGCATACTGCTCTCGTGTAGGCTGAAAATTGTACACACCACTGTTGTACATATCACATTGGCTGGAACTTAGTCATGTGGTTATATCAAGTTATGAGAAGGTCTGGGAAATGCCTAGCCCAAATTCTACTATTATGGCAGAAGACTACAATGGTTATTTGGGGACAACTAACAGTCTGCCATATTTACTCTTCTAGCCACAGAATTACCTGTGTTTATCATTCTTCCCGTATATAGAGTACTCCTACCTTCACCCTGCTGGAGACAACCTCCATGTCTCATTTAGTCATTGTATCCAGCTCAGAGTCCAGGATCTCTGGGTTATGTGCAGTTCTCTCCATAAGTCCAGGTGTGCCTTGGACCATGCCCCTCATGGTCTGACACGTAAAAACTAAGAGGCAGGTTAATCTGCATTCCTCACTTCCATCTCCATACGCATATCATTCATTATAGATTGCTGGAGTAGGCACAGGATAACCACAATAAAAGTTACCATTTAGAAAAGATAAGAATAGGAAACTGAGGAGTCATTGGTCTATAGCAGAGATAAAATCTTGTTAGGCAGAAATTGTGAAGACAGTGAAAGCAGTGGAATAAGTTCTTCATTAGCCCATGTAGCAGTCTCTGTCCTATCCTCTGGGAGAAACACTTGCTCATTTTACTCCATACGACTCCTGGCTTTGCCCTTTGATTGATTTCCTTTGTCTGTTATCTTTCAAGGCCATAGCTGAAGGGGGTTTTGAAGACTATGTTCTTTGGAGCCATTCAGCTTTTGTAGCCTAAGTCAAGCTGGTGTAGTTCTGGAAGTTAGAAATCTGTAAGCTTTAGAAGTCTAGAAGTTTCTTTAAAGGTAGAACAAGCAGGCTTTTATAGGCTTGAGAAAGAATTAGGGCCAATATTTTTGTTGTTATTTTGGTTCTTTTAATAAATTTTTAAATTTTGGAATAATTCTAGATTTACAGGAAAGTTGCAAAGATAGTATAAAATGTACCCGTATACCCCTCGCGCAGTTTTCCCTAATATTAATATCAGTTTTTTACAAAACAACTACTCCAGTTACCTCTTATCATTGCCTCAATTTGAGAATTAGAAGCAGTTGGATTTTTTTAGTCCCATATGGTCTCAAGTTACCACACAATTTTAATTCTAGGCCATTGGCACAGAGAAATGTATTCCTTTTCATCCTTGATTGCAAGCTGGCTAGTTCTTGCCCAGATTTATCTGTCTTGAATAGAACCTCACTGAAAGCAGTAAGAAAGACCAGTGTTCTTAATTGTCTCAACCTTTTCCTTTGAGGTCTGCCTCCCAAGACATTACAGACAACAGTTCTGTAAATATTTTGCTGAAATATAACAATAGTCACCAGCTTTCCAGTCTGTAATATCTGTGTTCTTACCCTCTACCTTCCTGCTGAGCTAGTTCTGCATATTATAGGTTTGTTATGGTAGCATCCCACTTCTAGTAACAAAATTTGTGTATTTGGAGTCCAGTTGTAGGGAACAAAATTCACTCTAGCTAGTTTACACACAAAGGTATTTCCATACAGAGAGCATTAAATGGCTTACAGAATCATTAGGAAAGCTGAAAATGTAGACTCTAGGTTAAGCTTTCAGGAATGATTTTGAGAGCCATGCCCCAGATCAGGTCACCAAAGATGCTCCTGGCTGTCATGAAGTGAACAGCTGAATTGGAAGCTGGCATGAAAACTGTTATCTCTAGAACTGTGCTGCCACTGCCAAATGCGGAAATCCTCTACAGGAAAACTAGATACCCCCACGTTGTTGTTAACCACCAGAAGTAGCAGAACACATGACCTCTCCCTATTTCCATTTCCCATATCTTGCACAAGTATATGTAATTTACCTTAAATCTTGAACACTAACTTGGAAATGTAGTTTTTTAGCTTTCTGGCTTCTGTAGAACAGGGAGGTACACTGAAAGGTGGTAGTAATGGACTTTGCACGCCAGTCCACCATATCCACCACACTTTGGGGAAGTCTCAGTTCCACTTTGAGTTGTCTGATGAACCCTAAATTTCTAATCCTTGTTCTGGGCTAATAATATTTTTTATACCATCACAATTAAATTTTTTAAAGTTTGGACTTCCTAGAAGCAGGCTCTAGATGAACATACTTCTGCAAGCGCCTTATTAAGGAAGTACTCATAGGTGAGACCAGTAACAGAGTAAGGAAAGCAGGACTGGGAAGGGGAAGAAGCCAACTAAGGATGTCACCTTAGATAAAAGTCCCACAGAGAGTGGGCCTCATCTTGATCCAGCAGGAGGTCTGGGCTTCTTTCAACTAGAAGTAAGGAAGATGGGCTTTCATATTTCCATACTGCACTGTTTTTGGTTAACAGCTGCCTTGGGGCTTTTGGCTCTGCCTAGATGCGTAAAATATTTGAAATAGCCCAAAGGCAGTCTTCTGAAGAACTGCACGTGCTGGCAGTCGAAGACATAATAGTCTAGATGTGTGAGAAGTATAAACAGCGATCTGAGGGGGCTCTGATAGAGCATCACTATTAAGTTCATTCCATCTTATTATAGATTCTTCACATTGATGCTTTTCAATTTCTGGGTGAGAATATTAAAAAAAGGAGGGTTAGTGGGATGAGCTGCAGTTCTTTTTGTCCTTATTGCTACAAATAGCCTTGAGGCTATAACTGATATTATCATCTACTTCTACCATCCATTCTAGATTCACTGCATTTTCCACTAACACTTCTGCTGGTCTTAATGGTTTGCCTGGTGGTATGACTGAGATCTTCTCTGAGGGGGCTGAGACCCTGGTCACTGTGTACTTCTCAGGCTGTGATTGCTATAATTGCCCATTCAGAGTTAAAACTGAGCATGAGAGCACTAAGGATTCCCTGGTGAATATCCTTTATTCCAAACATATTCTTCCTGCCCTCATTATATAGCAGCAACCCTGCCCCTTATAATAATCAAAGTCAGTTACGGTATGGTAACTCCTTTCTTTGCCTGTTGATCTGCCAGCATGAGAAGCCCCAAATGAGTAGGTAGCAGCCATAGCTTTAGATTAAATGGGACTCTTCCTGTCCCCCCATTGAAAAAGTCCCCACTCTGGAAAACAGGACCTCTAGACCCACAGAATCTAAATTGAGGGGACAAGAAGCACAAGAGCGTTATCAAGAGTGATATTTAGTGGGGGCATTCCTACTCTACTTCTTGGTTTCCAGACCCATGTATTCTCTATAAATGTAATGGCTTGTTGGTTTGTGCTATATATTGTCTTGAAGGGCACCCAGTTCCTAATGAGATCATCTGTAAGCTGCACCTTTAAAGGCTGTTGGCCATCAGATTTGAGGTAATGTGGTATGTGGTAGGACCAATGGAGCCTTTGGTCATATACCCTTATTGTACCTCCTTTTCTTTTGTATAAAGTGGGTTTCTCGTTCCAGGATGGTGTTACGTGAGATTTCATGTTAATAAATCATATACTCTTATGAGCCCCCAGATAGCAGTGCAGCCAAGGCACTGTGGGCAGGAAAGGCAAAAGCAAACCTAAAATATATGCCAATCCCAACCAGAATTAATTGCTACTCTTTCTGGGATGGAAGGTGTCTAATGTAATATCACCAAATGACTGGTTGATTTCCTTAAAGGATAGTACTCAATCACGGGCTGGGGATCAGCCTCTGCTGCTGACCAGTTGGGCATTCAGCAGCATCAGAAGCTAAACCAGCCTTATTGAAGGGGAGCCCCTATTGTAGGGTGCATTCAGAGCTTTTATCTCTGCCACCATGGCTGTTATTCATGGGCCCTTTTGTGGAAATACTTGGATGGCTGAGTACAGAGATTGAATGGCATTTACTGGACAAGTTACCCTGCATGATTGTTTCTTAAGTGGAGACATTAAGAGACTTAATGTGTCTTTAGTGGAGTTCTCTGGTGAGCATTAACATGTGAAACAGATCTTCACCCTTTGTACATACTCCTTTTTTTTTTTTTTGTGGTACGCGGGCCTCTCATTGCTGTGGCCTCTCCCGCTGCGGAGCAGAGGCTCCGGACGCGCAGGCCCAGCGGCCATGGCTCACAGGCCCAGCCGCTCCGTGGCATGTGGGGTCTTTCCAGACCAGGGCACGAACCCGTGTCCCCTGCATCGGCAGGCGGACTCTCAACCACTGTGCCACGAGGGAAGCCCTGTACATACTTCTATATGACTATCCATAAACCTCTTCCATAAATCATTTCTCCCTGATCTTCCAGTCTTATTCCTTCCAGGCCCCTGACTATCCATCCAAACCATTTGCCACCATCCAGGGGTCCATTGACCCACTTTTCTCTCCACACAAAGTGGTTAATGAGGTGCATTTCTCAAACTCTGCACAGTGTAGGATTTTGTGTTACTCCTGTGTTCCGGGGCAGTCCCTTAGTGGGGCTACAGTGCAGCAGCAGTTCATTTTCAGCTTGTACCAATGTACCAAGATGATCCATCCATGAACCAGGCACAGGTTTTTTCCTCTTCTTCCAGCTGGTCACCAGAATGCTCATAGGTCTGTTCTCATTATCTATTCCTATTTGCTTGGATATACCAGTCACATTTTATGATGGATTACTGCTGTAACTTCCTGATCTTACAGCTTTGTGGGTATGATAGCACCCAGCTCATGATGGCTTGCTCTGGTTGCATAGTCCCTTGATGACCCATGTCTTTATGATTATTATTTACCCCATATCACTGTATCAGGTATCTAGTGTTGTATAACAAGATACTTAAAATAGTAACTATTATCGCTTACGGGTCAGTGGTCACTTGAGTGGTTCTGTTTATCTGGGTCTGGCTTGGCCACTTGTGGCTGGATTCTCTCATTTTCTCATGCATCCATGGTCAGTTGGTAGGTTGGCTAAGGGTTGGCTGGTCCAAGGTGGCATTACTTGTGTGACTGGCCATTGGCTGTCTAGTGCTTGGGGTGATGAGGGAGATTGGCCATGTTTTCTTTTGTCACCTGGCAGGTTACCCTGGAATTATTCACAAAGCAGTGGTAGGGTTCCAAGAGAATGAGTGGAAATTTGCAGGGTGACTTTAGCCTTAGCATCAGGACTTATGTGCTGTTATGTCTGTCACATTCGTTTGGGAAAAGGAAATCACAAGGCCAGCCTCATTAAGGGTTGGGGAAATAGATTGCATTTCTTAATAGGGGACTTGGGTACAAGGAAGGGAATAATTTGGGACATTTTTGAAACAGCTTTATTGAGGTACAGTTTACACACCATAAAATTCACCTGTCTTAAATGTATAATTCTGTATTTTTGGTAAATTTATTGAGTTGTGCAACTATCAGCATAATCCAGTTTTAGAACATTTCTATAACCCTAACGATCCATTGTGCATTCTACCACATTTTTCAAATGCTGGAGAGATTGCATGAGCCATATTCTCTTCTACTTTATCCAGGTTGTTCACTACATATGAAAAATCTTGGTGGTGTAACACTATAGGGTACCAAAAATTTTACCACCAGGAATGGAATTTCTGTTGCCATTGCCAAACAATCGATCCAATTCCAGAATCCTGTCCTTAGAGAGTATGCTTCCTAGACCCACTTCTAGCACTAATGGTTGTAGATCAAGTTCCCCAGAAACAAACCCTGAAATAGAGGGTAGTGTGCAAGTGATTTATTTAGGAATTATTCCCAGGGGATACCCAGGAAGGGAGTGGGGGAAGCAAGATATTGAAGTGCAAGAAACAAAGAATGCGTGTGATCTCAGACAGAAATCTGATCTCTGAGCAGAAAAATGCAGAGGTTAGGATTCATCCTAATCCCAGAGAGAAAAATCTGTTATATAAATTTCACCTTAAAACTGTTCTAATCCAAGGCAGGGGAGCTGGGCTTCTATACTTTAGCACCTGACCTTACTTGTGACTCTCTGAGAGTGCAGGCAAAGTCTCTGTAGTAGCTTGAGGGCAATCCTTTGAAGAAGAACCCTAGGTATAGGCTATCAAAAAATTAAAAAAAAAAACCCTAAATTGAAGAACTTGAAAAAGAATAGATATGCGTATATGTATAACTGAATCACTTTGCAGTACACCTGAAAGTAAGGCACCATTGTTAATCAACTATACTCCAATATAAAAAAAAATTGAAAACAAACAAAAAATACCTAAATTGGTGTGGACGAGAGGACACAAAAATGGGGCCAGAGGGAATCTGGGTGGAGCGTCTACATTGTCTGCTTACAGGCTTTATTCATGATGGTTCTCCTAAAATTAGCACTTTTAATCAAAGCATGAGCATGTTTCTGAATGGACCCACTCTACTTAATATAGGTCCAGGTATTTGGGAATAATAGAGGGGGGAAAGGGGGCTTAAGAAATTTTAATTTTGTCTTCACGAACTTAAAATTGTTTAATCACTATGAATTGAAATGTTGACATTTAGTAAATAGTATTTCAAATTACATAAACTATAAGAACATTTTGGATTTTGTTTTACTTTTCATATATATATATATAAATGTATTTATTTATTTAGTTTTGGCTGCGTTGGGTCTTCGTTGCTGCGCGCAGGCTTTCTATTAGTTGAGTTGAGTGGGGGCTACTCTTTCTTGCGTGCACAGGCTCTTGGCACATGGGCTTCAGTAGTTGTGGCACACGGACTTAGTTGCTCTGTGGCATGTGGGATCTTCCTGGACCAGGGATCGAACCCATGTCCCTTGTGTTGGCAGGCGGATTCCTAACCACTGTGCCACCAGGGAAGTCCTGTTTTACTTTTTAAACCTATTCAGTATCAAGCTTGAATAGTTTACTTTTTTAAAAATTTTATTTATTTAAAATTTTTTTTAATTTTAATTTTTTTAGCTTAGTTCTTGATTCTTTTGGTCTTAGTAGCTGAATCATTTCATCTGGCCTTGCTTTCGGCTAAGAAAACCTATATAATATTGGTGTCTCTGGTTTGACTTTTGTATAAAGAAAATACTCCTTCATTTTTGCCTAATTACCAGGGTTATGGATTAAATTGGCTTTTGACTAGGTAATGAAAGCTTATTTTTATGATCCTCATTTGCTTAAGGCTTTGACACCTTATAACCTAACTTCCAAGCAAATCAATGAATTTGGCAATTGAAATGTAGATTTTTAATGACAACTATTTAAAATTAAGAATTGTATCCTTATACATATATATATTTGAATTAAATTATTAACTGTAGGAACAACAAGGCTATGACAGATCCCTCAAGAAAGTATTTAACCAGCAGTAGAGAGAAGCAGCTGAGTTTGAAACAGTCAGAAGAGAATAGGACATCAGGTAAGTATTTGGTCTTTTTATAAGATACTCATTTATTGTATGATGGATTGTATTAGACTAGAAATAGAAACCTAAACTGGGGCATATTTCTCTACATTATTCAGGAATACTGTGTAATTCAGTACTAGTTATCAGGTACCAATTTGTATCTAGTACTTGGCTAAAATATTTTTTAAAATATTAGAACTATAAGGGAATTTTAATTTTGCTTGCAAGGAATTTAAGCTTTGCCTTTTCCCCTGTTTTACTACCTAGAATTAAGTTATTTCATTGTCAAAGTACCTGAACCATGGAATGAATCCAGGGAGTTAAAGCAGTTGAAATTAAAGTTCATCAGTGTTGCTACTTATTAGAAGTTCCAGAAGATCTTGAAATTATTGCCTGAAGCAGTTGTTTAAGTTCACTTGTTCCTTGTTTTTACAAAAACTAAAAGTTAGACTGTCCCTGAATTTTTATTAGTGTTTCCTATACTTAACATATCTCTCTGATCCTCTAAACTCCTTAAAGACTCAAGTATCTGGTATTGATTTGAATACTGTTCAACTTGAAATTAAATTGAAGCAAGCTAAAATACGGCATGATTTTGATAATTTAGGAGTTTACGAGAATTCATTTGATCAGGACTCTAGGAACGGTCTCCTTTTAGTGGTTCAGAGTTGTAACATTGGACTCCTACAGAAAGAAGTATCTCTAATATAATTCTTACCTCTGAAATAATAATACATTATGTAAACTCCACTTATTGGTTTTAAGTTTTTGCAATCAACCTATAGTTAGAAAACAATACTTAAAGATGTAATGATCCTTAATACTGTTGAAGTCAAGGTACGTCTTACAAAAGTTGATGTAGAAGAGGAGAGAGAGGAGGAAGTAAACGGTCAAGTGATAAAAAGGTTCATGGAATAAAATGTAGAAAGTTTAAGTGTGTTAAAGTTGCAAAGTTAATCAGTAGAACTAAAATAACACAACTGATGGGGAGTTCCCTGGCAGTCCAGTGGTTAGGACTCGGCGCTTTTACTGCCGTGGGCCCAGGTTCAATCCCTGGTCATGGAACTAAGATCCTGCAAGCCACGTGGCACGGCCAAAAAATAAATAAATAACACAACTGGTAATTGGTTGGAGAGAGGAGAACAAGAGTAGGGGTGATGTAAATAAGAAATTATTTCTAATTTTTCAAAAAGGGAGTCAGCTGATATTGTTTAAAAATGAATAAATGAAGAAATTATAGAAACATTATTTAATGTTATGGAGGAAATCAGAAAAACTAAGTTTCAAAAAATGGTTAGAAACTGGAAGCAAAATTTGTGGAGCTTTAGGGCTGGAGAGTATTCTTTTATGACCTGTTATGTTTTCCACAGTGTTTGATCTTTTAACATGTGTATATATGTATTATTTTGATGAAAAGAAGGGGAAAAAAAGAGTTTAAATATAAACAGGCCCAATGCATAATTTTATTATTAAATGAACTTGAATGGTTGATTTAGGAATTAAACGTTTCCTGTGTCTGTTCATTTTTTAGGGCTTTTACCTTTGCAGTCATCATCTTTTTATGGTAGCAGAGCTGCATCCAAGGACTACTCTCCTGGCAGCACTAACCTAGACAGGTATGCATTGGTTATATGCCTTGTGAAGAACTTGAAGAGCTTTCTTCTTCAGAATATTAAATGATGGGATGGGCTGTGCATTGTGCTGTAAATGAATACCCTAATTTAAAATAACAAAATTGATGAGAATTATAGATTCATGACATTTTAGTTAGAAACTACTCTAGAAATGTTTTAGTTCAAACTCTTATATTTTATGTTTTTCAACACAAGAATAAACTGATGTGTAGGAAGATTTGTACTGAGGCCACAGGTTATGACTGGCAGTGTGATCAGATACTAGACCAGTGTATTTTCCATTGTTCCAAGTGATGAACATATGATCTGTCCTTTGGGGCATTTTAAAATTGCCTTTGTTGCCTGTGTATTTGTTAAGCTACCTACCAAAAGTTAAGGCATTTTCTTTAAAAAGCAAAAGTTTCACATTAGTGGGTATCTTTAACTGGAAAAGGCTAGTCAGAAATTTAATTGCTGATTCTAGAGATATAAATTTTTCGAGGTTTATTGGGTATGAATGTGTAAGGCAGCTGCTAAGCACTTGTCAAGGAGGTGTGATCATGGAATGCTGCACAGAGGGGCAATGATAATGATAAAAAGTGAGGGTAATGGTGTATAATAGATACGATGTGTAATGACTTATTAAGTCATATTTTGTTTTTTACTAGAATTTAATTCAAAGTGGAAAGACATCTGGATTATTTGTATTAAATGATTAAGGTGAAATAAAGAATTTGATATTGTATATTTAGGTATATTTAACCTTGGGTGGTATCTGTCAAGCACCTTATGACTGCAGTGGTAACTAAGTTTTTTGAATTTAAGGCAGAGGAAGCTTGACATTTCTGCTTATTAGAAGAATCTTAAAGGAATCTAAGTTGAAAAAAAAAGAACTAAATTTGGTTTTCAAGTGATTTATTAAATACAATACAAATTTCTTCTCAAAATAATAGAATGAGAATATTCATTGCACCTAGGAATGATTGAGGAAATAAAAATTTCTTTTAATGCAAAGCTGCACTCAAGGATAAGGTGAAAATTTCCAGATTGGTGAGCAAACTAATACTGAGTAAAGGCTGAAGCCATAAAGCACTTACAAAACACAGACTGGAGTCAGGTATTTAGGGCTGGGTCTTCAAAACCAGCATGAGATTGGGAACTGAACATGACCCCAGACTAGAATTTGGTTTCTTATATGAAGCTACGTGAAGCTGGGTATCTAGAACTGTTCTCTGTGCTAGTAAATCAAGGCGCAACACTTCTGTGTAACTACCTGAGTTTGGAACCATAAATATGCTGCTTGCCTGATGCTCCCTAAACAGAGAGCAAACCCAAAAATGGGAATTGCAATGATTGGCATCTGCTGTAGTGTTACCTGCATAGGGGCAAGAGTTCTGAACCCCTGATATAAAGTCCTATGCAGGTTAGAGGTCCAGACTGATACAGCTACTAAACACATCAAAAATGCATGATCATGGGATGTAGCACAGAGAGGAGATGGTAAATGTAAATGAAATTAGGAGAATTATGTTGGGCTCCTTGGTCTACCCTCCATGTCTTAATAGCATTTTGGAAAAAAAAAGAAAAAGACTGTGGAGAAAAAAGGCAAGGAATTTGTCAAAGAAAGAATGGGTGAAAATGATGGAAGTCCACATTGAAATGCCTCAACAAATGCCAAACAGCCA
Source organism: Globicephala melas (assembly GCF_963455315.2). Classification (NCBI taxonomy): domain Eukaryota; kingdom Metazoa; phylum Chordata; class Mammalia; order Artiodactyla; family Delphinidae; genus Globicephala; species Globicephala melas. Next base: position 19,115,850 of record NC_083320.1, read on the forward strand.
ATATATTTTTTAAAAATCCACATTGTAGAAGATGATGGGTAAAGAAATTTTAAAAGCTAAGAGAAAGAAAAATATTGTCTATAAAAGGAAAACTGACATTAGCAACAATAGGAACAGAAGACACTGGAGTAATAATATCAAAGAATTCCATATCCAGCTAAATTTTAATTCAAGAATGCAGACAGAACTTCCCTGGTGGTCCAGTGGTTAAGACTCCTTGCTTCCAACAACTGAAGCCCACGTGCCTAGAGCCCATGCTCCACAACAAGAAAAGCCACCGCAATGAGAAGCCAGTGCACCACAACGAAGAGTAGCCCCCGCTCGCCACAACTAGAAAAAGCCTGCACACAGCAACGAAGACTCAAGGCAGCCAAAAATAAAATAAGTAAATTAATTAATTTTTAAAAAAAAGACTCCGTGCTTCCAATGCAGGGGGCACAGTTTCGATCACTGGTCGGGGAAGTTCCGCATGCTGCACCGTGCAGCCAAAAAAAAAAGAAAAAAGAACGACATGTTTATTAAGTTCAAAAGATGAAAACAGGGCTTCCCTGGTGGCACAGTGGTTAAGAGTCCACCTGCCGATGCAGGGGACACGGATTCGTGCCCTGGTCCGGGAGGATCCCACATGCCGCGGAGCGGCTGGGCCTATAAGCCATGGCCGCTGAGCCTGCGCGTCCAGAGCCTGTGCTCCGCAACGGGAAAGGCCACAACAGTGAGAGGCCCGTGTACCGCAAAAAAAAAAAAAAGATGGAAACAACTTCTAAAAAATTGCTGGTTTTAGATATACAAAGACAGGACTTATTTAGCAAGAAGAAAACTGAACAAAAGGAGTAGAAGTAAGAAAAATCAGTGAGCAAAAAAAATGTTAAGCATATTTAAAAATTAAATACCTTTAAAATTTATTCTTTTGTATAAGTAATAAGAGCATATGGTAGAAACTTCAAAAGTTTCAGGGTGCATACAGTGAAAAATAAATCTAACTCTTACTTGTTCATTTTCTTTCAAGAGGCAACTACTGTTACTAATATCCTTCCGGGCTTATTCTGTGCATCTAAATACATTTTGATAGTTTTTATAAAATGATAATGATAGAATTAAAAATGAAAAATTAATAAAATATTATACAATAAGAAGAAATAAAGGAGTGGAGAAAAGTACAGGGAAATTAAAACATTTTAAGTTCATTTTTTGTTTGAGAGGAGGCCACAGTTAACATAGACATATTAAAAAGTTAAAGGTGACTTCCACTTCTGGCCAAGATGGAATAACAGGGACCAGATTACCCTCCTTCATGAAACAACTAAGAACCTGGGCAAACTGTATGAAACAATGGATCTTGAGACATTGGACATGAGTCAGTGAAGGACAGGGATCCCTGAGAGATGGGAAACAAATTAAGCTTATGACTGCCTCAGCTTGCTTCCTAGTCAAAAGTTTCCAGGTTGCTACACAAGGAGGGGGAACCATGCAGAGCCAGCCCTGTGCTCTTCCTGAGTTGAAGAACTGGAGCTAGGAGTCCGGGGAGGCCAAGGGCAGCTAGAATTCACCGAGCAGAGTACTAGAGGGGAAAGCTGCACAGAGAAGGAATTGCAGAGGGTCCCCTTGAGTATTCATTTTGAATGCTGAGCAGCATATGCAGGTGAGGAAACTAGTCAAGGCCAGGGAAAGAACCACCCAAAAGGATGTAAGGGAATAATACTTGGAGTATACATAAAGCCAGGCATAGTTCCTGTTCCTAATAGCAGCAATTTGAATGCCTAAGAAAGGTCTCGCCTCATAGTGAGGAAAAACTATCCCTAGACAAATTGCTGCTCTTTTCCCACATGACAAACCTTAAAAGCAAGATCGAAAAAGATCAAACTGTTTCCTGGTAACCTCAGCACATCCCAGAACAAAATTTGAGAATGTTTATAGAAATAAAAAATACACAGCACCCCACAAGATAAAATTCACAATGTCTGACATCCAAGAAAATATTACTAAGCTTACAAACAGGAAAATATAACTCATAAGAAGAGAAAAATTAATAAATACTCAGAAATGACACATAAGATAGAATTAGTAGACAAAGATTTTGAGTTATTAACCTAAATCAGTAATGACATTAAATATAAATACACTAAATATTTCAGTTAAAAAGAGAAAGACTGGATTTTAAAGGAAGAATAATAATCCATGTGCTGTTTAAAAGACAACTACAGTATAAAGATGGAGAAAGGTTGAAAGCAAAAGGATGAAAACAGATATACCTTTCATTGTCCACACTATAATATGTAGGAGTACATAGTAAGAAATAAAACTGATAGAAAGCTAATGGTAACTTTTAGGGTAGAGGAACGGGGTTGTGACTGGGAAGGGGTACTTGGAGGTTTTTGACATTAATGGTTGTTTACATATGTGTTTGCTTTATAAAAATATTGTTAAGCTCCACATTTGATTTTTAGTTAATAAACTTTTCTTTCTAGAGCAGTTTTAGGTTCACAGCAAAATTGAAAAGAAAGTGCAAAGTGTACCTAATACCCCCATCCTCCCTCACACACAAAACTTCCCTCAGTATCAACATCCTGTACCACAGTGTTACACATTTGATTTTTATATATTTTTCTGTATTCTATTTCACAATTTTTTTTTCTTGAGTAAAAAAAACAGACGCTGGCTAACAGATGGCCTAGGCAGACAATAAGTTGTTTGGGGACAATTGGTTTTTCCTTATAAAAAAGTAAATCCTAATTCCTGCTTTACAAGATGCAAAAAGTAAATGTCCAAACAGCTTGAAGAACTGAGTAGGAGGGAAAACAAGATTTTAAACTTTTAAAAGAAAATATAGGAAGACATTTCTCTGACCTTACATTACAGAATGATTCTTTTTTTAAAAAAAATTATTCATTTATTTTTGGCTGCAATGGGTCTCCGTTGCTGTGTGCTGGCTTTCTCTAGTTGCGGCGAGTGGGGCCTACTCTTAGTTGCGGTGTGCAGGCTTCTCATTGCGATGGCTTCTCGTTGCGGAGCATGGGCTTTAGGCATGCGGGCTTCAGTAGTTGTGGCAAGTGGGCTCAGTAGTTGTGGCTCGCAGGCTCACTAGTTGTGGTGCACGGGCTTAGTTGCTCCGCGGCATGTGGGATCTTCACAGACCAGGGCTCGAACTCATGTCCCCTGCATTGGAAGGCAGATTCTTATCCACTGCGCCACCAGGGACGTCCCTGCAGAGTGAGTCTTAAACAAGACACAGAAATTGAAACCATAAAGAAAAGATTGATATGTTCAACTTTGGTAGTAATCAGGAAAATATAAAACAAAATAACAATGAGATCATGTTTCACTCTTTAGAGTGATAATAATGTAATGGAGACCATGTAAAGAAAGGGAAATTCACTACTGATGGAAATATAAATTAGTACAGCCTTTTTGGAAAACAGTCACTATCTAGGAAAACTTTAAATGAAAATACTCCTACCATTTTCACTGCTAAGCATATAAATCAGAGTAAGTTCTCAAGGAGATTGGGTAAGAATATTTGTTGTCTAACAGTGGAAAAAGTTCACTGCCTAAATGTTTTCAAGACTAGGTAAACTAATGTATGATAGTCATTAAGTGGATAAAAGTGAATAAAGAAGTAAAACTATTTATGGCTTTTCTCAAGCCATTAACTTGCATTATTTTGATTATAGGTTATGTAGGTACAGTATTATGCCTTCAGCTCCCTATCAACAGATTTGCTGATTTACATTTGTGAAATTTTCTCCCAGGTGATCATTATTACTGATATTTCCTCAAATTTAGGATTTTTTTCCCCTAGACCTTGACTTCTCTGAATCTACTAGGGGAAAAAAGTAACATTCAAAATTGTTATGCTTCTTCATTTTTTCTTTTTTATAGGACTAATATTACAAGCCAAACTCCCTCTGCCAAAAGAAGTTTGGGATTTCTTCCTCAGCCAGCTCCTCTTTCTGTTAAAAAACTGAGGTGTAACCAGGATTACACCGGCTGGAACAAACCAAGAGTGCCCCTTTCCTCTCACCAACAGCAGCAACTGCAGGGGTAGGTAAATTCTTTTATTTTGCTTTCTTTTTATAAAGTGATTCAACTGAAGTATGTTTTACTTGGTATAAAAAAATGATTAAAGCAGTCATATTAATTTAGTTCTCAAATATTTGCTCACTTATTAAAGATTTATCACATCCATAAAATTCAGTCCATTATCTGGCCTCTGATTTTCAAACTTTGAAAAAATGTATATGCATATATATATATATAAACATTTGTCATAAAGCAGAAAGTGCATATTCTTAAGTCCCATACACATCATCTCCTGAGATACTTCAACATTAATTTTATTTATATCCTTCCCAGCCCCTTCATACTTATATTCTTATTAAACACCCAAAAATGAGACCATGGTATAATAACTATAATAATAATAGCAGCTTTATCTAAAGTGTTTGTTATGTGCCAGAGACTGTGCTAAGCATTTAAATGAATTTTTTTCTTTAAATCTTCGCAGTAGCTCTCTGAGCTAGACATATTAAAAAATCTGTTTTTATAGATGACGTAACTGAGCCTTAGAGAAGTTAATTAACTTACTTGAGGTGTTGTAGTACAGCAGTAGTAAATCTAGGCAGTTGGACTGCACTTGTATTTTTTTCCTTACAATTTTATTGAGATATAATTGATGTACAGCACTGTGTAAGTTTAAATTGTACAGCATAATGATTTGACTTACATACATCATGAAATGATTACCACAATAAGTTTAGTGAATATCCATCATCTTATATAGATATAAAACAAAAGAAAAATTATTTTTTTAATTGAAGTGTAGTTGATTTACAATGTTGTGTTAATTTCTGCTATACAGCAAAGTGATTCAGTTATACATATATATATACATTGTTTTTTTTAATATCTTTTCCATGATGGTTTATCATAGGCTATTTTTAAAATTTATTTAATTTATTTATTTTTGGCTGTGTTGGGTCTTCGTTGCAGCACGTGGGCTTTCTCTAGTTGTGGTGAGTGGGGGGCTACTCTTCGTTGAGGTGCGCAGGCTTCTCATTGCAGTGGCTTTTCTTGATGTGGAGCATGGGCTCTAGGCGTGCGGGCTTCAGTAGTTGTGGCATACGGGTTCAGTAGTTGTGACTTGCAGGCTCTAGAGCGCAGGCTCAGTAGTTGTGGCGCACGGGCTTAGTTGTTCCATGGCATGTGGGATCTTCCCAGACCAGGGCTCGAACCCATGTCCCCTGCATTGGCAGGTGGATTCTTAATCACTGTGCCACCAGGGAAGCCCTATCATACTATCATAGGCTCTTGAATATAGTTATCTGTGCTATACAGTAGGACCTTGTTGTTTATCCATTCTATATATAATAGCTTACATCTGCTAACCCCAATCTCCCACTCTTTCCCTCCCCCCAGCCCCCTTTCTCTTGGCAACCAGCAGTCTTATCTATGTCTGTGGTTCTGTTTCTGTTTCATAGATAGGTTCATTTGTGTCATATTTTAGATTCCTCATATAAGTGATATCATGGTATTTGTCTTTCTCTTTCTGACTTACTTCAGTTAGTATGGTAATACCTAGTTGCATCCATGTTGCTGCATATGGCATTATTTCATTCTTTTTTATGGCCGAGTAATATTCCATTGTGTATATATACCACATCTTCTTTATCCATTTATCTGTCGATGGACATTTTAGGTTGTTTCCATGTCTTGCCTGTTGTGAATAGTGCTGCTATGAACATAGGGGTTTATGTATCTTTTTGAATTATAGTTTTGTCTGGATATATGCCCAGGATTGGGATTGCTGGATCATATGGTAATTCTATTTTTACTTTTCTGAGGAACCTCCATACTGTTTTTCACAGTGGCTGCACCAATTTACATTCCCACCAACAGTGTAGGAGAGTTCCCTAGAAAAAATATTTTTTCCTTTCTCAAGAATCCTTGAGAACTCTTAGGATTTACTCTCTTAACAACTCTCCTATATAACATATAGCAATGTTAATTATATTAATCATGTTGTACATTATATTCCTAGTAATTATTTATCTGATAACTGGAAGTTTGTACCTTTTCACCACATTCATCCAGGTCCCCCTTCCCCTACTCCCCACATCCAGTAACCACTGATCTGATCTTTTCTGTGAGTTTGTTTGTTTATTTATTTATTTTTGAAGTATAAGTGACTTACAACACTATGTTAGTACTGATGCACAACATAGTGATTCAATATTTCTGTACATTTCAAAATGATCACCATGTTCACTTGCATTCTTAATCACTATGCTATATTACTTCTCTGTTCCCTGATTTCTTTCTACCCCACATTAATTATGGGCATCCTCTTATGCTAGTACATAACCTTTAACCATGTTAGTGTGCATTTAGATTCCCCTTTTTTCCAATTATAATCCAGGCTAAAACAAACATTTATATACACATGTGTTTTTAATATTTGTTAGAACTTTTCTATAGGAAAAATTCTTGGAAATAGAATTGTTAAGACTACCAGAGGCACTTTGAAATTTTTGATTACTCTTACCACATTGCTTTCCCAAAACCTACCAGCTTTTTTGTTTTTAATCTCACTCAGATTACTGTTTTTCCCCAGCTTTCGGATTACCTTTTTAGTTGAGTGACTGGTGTCTGCCAGTTTGGTTTATCCATAGTAGTTTATTTGCCTCATATTTTAGCAGAAAAAAACATAAAACTTGTAGTGAAAACATTTCACTTTCTTCTGTACTTACTGTTCTTCTCTGAGCCTCTTCTTTTTTGCTTTGTCTTCTAAAATGTTTACCATCCAGTTTAATTCTTAATTTCCTTTCTTCTTCATTCTAATTGTTCTGCCTCAAATTATTATCTTGCTGCTTCCTTACCAGACAACGTTTTTATATTAGTCTGTCCTATTTTGTGAACATTTTTCATCCATATCTTATTTCTATCTACTTTGATCTTACTTGGCCCATCTTCTTAGTGCCTCCTCCTATGTATTTTATAGTGTACTTTTGGTCTCTGTCATTCATATCCTTCTGAGTCCTTTGATATCCTTGAGTTACCCTTGGTGCTCCAGGCTCCCTCTCTACCTCCAGTGTTTCTTTAATTTCTGTATACTACCTGTACCCAACTTTCCTTTTTTCAGACTTCTTGCAGGAATTTGAGTGCAGTATTTCAAGTAAGCTAAATACCCAGGACTAAGGACTCCTTAAAAAACAAACAAATAAACAAAAATACCGAGTAGAAAACTGCCAAGTCTAGAGGATAATGGAGGCTACGTAATTCCAGTATTCCTCACAAATCCCCCACAAAACATAAAAAGTATGAGGAGTTCAAAGAAAAACACATATAACCTTTAGCATTCTAGGAAACAAAGAATACCATCACCTTTAAACTACTTTCTAGGTAGAGAAGCAAAGCAGATTCTAGCAGTGTTCCTGTTTCCCACTGCTTTAAGCCTGTGGGTGCTGAGAGCCAGGGACAAGAGGCTTAAGAGATTTCATGAAAAAAGAATATATAGGAGTAAAAGACTTAGATGAAGCACAGAAAAAATCACTCTCAGAAAGAGAAATTCAAATACTAAGTTTCTAAATATTGAATATAGGTCTGGATCTTGGTTGTTTGCAGCACTGGTTACGGGGAAGAGTACTATTTAAAATGGACAGACTAGATAGTAAAAAAAAAAACTTAAAAAACAAGGGTTATGAGCACTATAAAAAAGTACAAATACAGATATAACCATTTTTAAAAAAGCCTTTCTTAAAACCAAAAGAAATATTTCTAAAACACACCAAATAGATAAGTAAAATTATAACAACATGACAGAGTTGAGTCCAAATGTAAGAATTATTCCAGATTGAAGAAAACTAAAGAGACATGAAAACTAAATGCATTATGTTATCCTGGACTGAATCTTGTGCTTAGGGAGAAAAAAATGCTGTGAAGAAACATGGGGTCAATTGACAAAATTGGATTAAAGAAGGTATATTAGATAAGAGTATTATGTTAGCACTAAATTTTATAATGCTTGTAACTGTACTCTGGTTATATAAGAGAATGTTCTCGTTCTTTTGAAATAAACCCTGAAGTATTTAGAACTAAATGGGTATGATCTATGCAGCCTGTTCTCAGATGGTTCAGGAAAAATATATAGAGAGAGGTGTTAAATGATAAAGCACAGAGTACAAAAGGGTTAACAATTGGTGAATCTAGGTAAAGAATATTATTCTGTGCAACTTTTCTGAAAGTTTGAGAATATTTCCAAGCAAAAGTTTTTTTTAAATATGTACTTTGGAATAATGTTTGGCGGTACCCATTAAGCATATATATATTCTGGGTAAGTCCCCAGTCCTTTTTAGCATTCATTTGAAAATGTGTAATTTTCCTTGAGATGAAACTAAGTTATATTAATGTTATACTGCATCAGTATCAACTGGGATCCTGTTAGAAGTGCACATTTTTTGCACCTTCCCTGTCCAGACCTACAGAATCAGAAACTCTGGAGTTGGGGCCCAGCAATATGTATTTTAACAAACCCTCCAGGTGATTCTGATGCATGCTACAGTGGAGAACCCCTGCTCAAATGAACATACTTCAGGAACTACTGTTGTCTTCAAAAGTACTATTTCTTTCATTTTCAGCTTCTCCAATTTGGGAAATACCTGCTATATGAATGCTATTTTACAGTCTCTGTTTTCACTCCAATCATTTGCAAATGACTTGCTCAAGCAAGGTATCCCATGGAAGAAAATTCCACTCAACGCACTCATCAGGTAACTGTTATGTACTTACTGAGTAACATTTTTACCTTATTTATTATAGAATAATGGAGTATTAGACACTTAAAATTTTATGTGCCATTGTTAGCAGTCCTTAAAATATAATACCATCCAGTGTTTTGTAAAACCTGCTAAACTTGTCTCTTTTACCAGGCGCTTTGCACACTTGCTTGTTAAAAAAGATATCTGTAATTCAGAGACGAAAAAAGATTTACTCAAGAAGGTTAAAAATGCCATTTCAGCTACAGCAGAGAGATTCTCTGGTTATATGCAGAATGTGAGTACTAATTGTTTTTATTTTTAAATTTTTTCCATTTCTTTTTTTTTTATTTTTGAATTTTATTTATTTTTTTATACAGCAGGTTCTTATTAGTCATCCATTTTATATACATCAGTGTATACATATCAATCCCAATCTCCCATTTCAGCACACCTCCACCCCCTGCCACTTTCCCTCCTTGGTGTCCATACGTTTGTTCTCTACATCTGTGTCTCAATTTCTGCCCTGTAAACTGGTTCATTTGTACCATTTTTCTAGGTTCCACATATATGCGTTAACATACAATATTTGTTTTTCTCTTTCTGACTTCACTCTGTGTGACAGTCTGTAGGTCCATCCACATCTCTACAAATGACCCAATTTCATTCCTTTTTATGGCTGAGTAATATTCCATTGTATATATGTACCACATCTTCTTTATCCATTTGTCTGTCGAAGGGCATTTAGGTTGCTTCCATTACCTGGCTATTGTAAATAGTGCTGTGATGAACATTGGGGTGCTTGTGTCTTTTTCAATTATGGTTTTCTCTGGGTATATGCCCAGTGGTGGGATTGCTGGGTCATATGGTAATTCTAATTTTAGTTTTTTAAGGAACGTCCATACTGTTCTCCATAGTGGCTGTATCAATTTACATTCCCACCAACAGTGCAAGAGGGTTACCTTTTCTCCACACCCTCTCCAGCATTTGTTGTTTGTAGATTTTCTGATGCTGCCCATTCTAACTGGTGTGAGGTGGTACCTCATTGTAGTTTTGATTTGCATTTCTCTAATAGTTAGGGATGTTGAGCAGCTTTTCATATGCTTCCTGGCCATCTTTATGTCTTCTTTGGAGAAATGTCTATTTAGGTCTTCTGCCCATTTTTGGATTGGGTTGTTTGTTTTTTTAATATTGAGCTGCATGAGCTGTTTATATATTTTGGAGATTAATCCTTTGTCCGTTGATTCGTTGGCAAATATTTTCTCCCATTCTGAGGGTTGTCTTTTCGTCTTGTTTACAGTTTCCTTTGCTGTGCAAAAGCTTTGACGTTTCATTAGGTCCCATTTGTTTATTTTTGTTTTTATTTCCATTACTCTAGGAGGTGGATCAAAAAAGATGTTGCTGTGATTTATGGCAAAGAGTGTTCTTCCTATGTTTTCCTCTAAGAGTTTTATAGTGTCTGGTCTTACATTTAGGTCTCTAATCCATTTTGAGTTTACTTTTGTGTATGGTGTTAGGGAGTGTTCTAATTTCATTCTTTTACATGTAGCTGTCCAGTTTTCCCAGCACCATTTATTGAAGAGACTGTCTTTTCTCCATTGTATATCCTTGCCTCCTTAGTTGACCATAGGTGTGTGGGTTTATCTCTGGGCTTTCTATCTTGTTCCACTGATCTATATTTCTATTTTTGTGCCAGTACTATATTGTCTTGATTACTGTAGCTTTGTAGTATAGTCTGAAGTCAGGGAGTCTGATTCCTCCAGCTCCGTTTTTTTCCCTCAAGACTGCTTTGGCTATTTGGGGTCTTTTCTGTCTCCATACACATTTTAAATTTTTTGTTCTAGCTCCGTAAAAAATGCCATTGGTAATTTGATAGGGATTGCATTGAATCTGTAGATGGCTTTGGGTAGTATAGTCATTTTCACAATATTGATTCTTCTGACCTAAGAACATGGTATGTTTCTCCATCTGTTGGTATCAACTTTAATTTCTTTCATCAGTGTCTTATAGTTTTCTACATACAGGTCTTTTGTCTCCCTAGGTAGGTTTATTCCTAGGTATTTTATTCTTTTTGTTGCAATGGTAAATGAGAGTGTTTCCTTAATTTCTCTTTCAGATTTTTCATCATTAGTGTATAGGAATGAAAGAGATTTCTGTGCATTAATTTTGTATCCTGCAGCTTTCCCAAATTCACTGATTAGCTCTAGTAGTTTTCTGGTGGCATCTTTAGGATTCCCTATGTCTAGTATCATGTCATCTGCAAAGAGTGACAGTTTTACTTCTCCTTTTCCAATTTGTATTCCTTTTATTTCTTTTTCTTCTCTGATTGCCATGGCTAGGACTTCCAAAACTATGTTGAATAATAGTGGTGAGAGTGGACATCCTTGTGTTGTTCCTGATCTTAGAGGAAACGCTTTCAGTTTTTCACCATTGAGAATGATGTTTGGTATGGGTTTGTCATATATGGCCTTTATTATGTTGAGGTAGTTTCCCTCTATGCCCACTTTCTGGAGAGTTTTTATCATAAATGGGTGTTAAATTTTGTCAAAAGCTTTTCTGCATCTATTGAGATGATCATATGGTTTTTCTTCTTCAGTTTGTTAATATGGTTTATCACATTGATTGATTTGCGTATATTGAAGAATCCTTGCATCCCTGGGATAAATCCCATTTGATCATGGTATATAATCCTTTTAATGTGCTGTTGGCTTCTGTTTGCTAGTATTTTGTTGAGAATTTTTGCATCTATGTTCATCAGTGATACTGGTCTGCAATTTTCTTTTTTGGAGTATCTTTGTCTGGTTTTGGTATCAGGGTGATGGTGGGCTCATAGAATGAGTTTGGGAGTGTTCCTTCCTCTGCAATTTTTTGGAAGAGTTTGAGAAGGATGGGTGTTAGCTCTTCTCTAAATGTTTGATAGAATTCACCTGTGAAGCCATCTGGTCCTGGACTTTTATTTGTTGGAAGATTTTTAATCACAGTTTCAATTTCATTACTTGTGATTGGTCTGTTCATATTTTCTATTTCTTCCTGGTTCAGTCTTGGAAGGTTATACCTTTCTAAGAATTCGTCCATTTCTTCCAGGTTGTCCATTTTATTGGCATAGAGTTGCTTGTAGTAGTCTCTTAGGATGCTTTGTATTTCTGCGGTGTCTGTTGTAACTTCTCCTTTTTCATTTCTAATTTTATTGATTTGAGTCCTCTCCCTCTTTTTCTTGATGTGTCTGGCTAATGGTTTATCAATTTTGTTTATCTTCTCAAAGAACCAGCTTTTAGTTTTATTGATCTTTGCTATTGTTTTCTTTGTTTCTATTGCATTTATTTCTGCTCTGATCTTTATGATTTCTTTCCTTCTGCTAACTTTGGGTTTTGTTTGCTCTTCTTTCTCTAGTTCCTTTAGGTGTAAGGTTAGATGGTTTATTTGAGATTTTTCTTGTTTCTTGAGGTAGGCTTGTATAGCTATAAACTTCCCTCTTAGAACTGCTTTTGCCACATCCCATAGGTTTTGGATCGTCGTGTTTTCATTGTCATTTGTCTCTAGGTATTTTTTGATTTCCTCTTTGATTTTTTCAGTGATCTCTTGGTTATTTAGTAATGTATTGTTTAATCTCCATGTGTTTGTGTTTTTTACGTTTTTTTCCCTGTAATTGATTTCTAATCTCATAGCGTTGTGGTCAGAAAAGATGCTTGATATTATTTCAGTTTTCTTAAATTTACTGAGGCTTGATTTGTGACCCAAGATGTGATCTATCCTGGAGAATGTTCTGTGCGCACTTGAGAAGAAAGTGTAATCTGCTGTTTTTGATGGAATGTCCTATAAATATGAATTAAATCTATCTGGTCTATTGTGTCATTTAAAGCTTGTGGCCCTTATTAATTTTCTGTTTGGATGATCTGTCCATTGGTGTAAGTGAGGTGTTAAAACTCCCCCACTATTATTGTGTTACTGTTGATTTCCTCTTTTATAGCTGTTAGCAGTTGCCTTATGTATTGAGGTGCTCCTATGTTGGGTGCATATATATTTTTAATTGTTATATCTTCTTCTTGGATTGATCCCTTGATCATTACGTAGTGTCCTTCCTTGTCTCTTGTAACATTTATTTTAAAGTCTATTTTATCTGATATGAGTATTGCTACTCCAGCTTTCTTTTGATTTCCATTTGCATGGAATATCTTTTTCCATCCCCTCACTTTCAGTCTGTATGTGTCCCTAGGTCTGAAGTGGGTCTTGTGTAGACAGCATATATGTGCGTCTTGTTTTTGTATCCATTCAGTAAGCCTGTGTCTTTTGGTTGGAGCATTTAATCCATTCACGTTTAAGGTAATTATCGATATGTGTGTTCCTATTACCATTTTCTTAATTGTTTTGGGTTTGTTTTTGTAGGTCCTTTTCCTCTCTTGTATTTCCCACTTAGAGAAGTTCCTTTAGCATTTGTTGTAGAGCTCGTTTGGTGGTGCTGAATTCTCTTAGCATTTGCTTGTCTGTAAAGCTTTTGATTTCTCCATCAAATCTGAATGAGATCCTTGCTGGGTAGAGTAATCTTGGTTGTAGGTTCTTTCGTTTCATCACTTTAAGTATATCATGCCACTCCCTTCTAGCTTGTAGAGTTTCTGCTGAGAAATCAGCTGTTAACCTTATGGGAGTTCCCTTGTATGTTATTTGTCATTTTTCCCTTGCTGCTCTCAGTAATTTTTGTCTTAAATTTTTGCCAACTTGATTACTATGTGTCTCGGTGTGTTTCTCCTTGGGTTTATCCTGTATGGGACTGTCTACACTTCCTGGACTTGGGTGGCTATTTCCTTTCCCATGTTAGGGAAGTTTTTGACTATAATCTCTTCAAATATTTTCTCACATCCTTTCTCTATCTCTTCTCCTTCTTGGACCCCTATAATGTGAATGTTGTTGCGTTTAATGTTGTCCCAGAGGTCTCTTAGGCTGTCTTCATTTCTTATCATTCTGTTTTCTTGATTCTGTTCCGCAGCAGTGAATTCTACCATTCTTGTCTTCCAGGTCACTTATCCATTCTTCTGCCTCAGTTATTCTGCTATTGATCCCTTCTAGGGTATTTTTCATTTCACTTATTGTATTGTTCATCTGTTTGTTTGTTCTTTAATTCTTCTAGATCTTTGTTAAACATTTCTTGCATCTTCTCAATCTTTGCCTCCATTCTTTTTCTGAGGTCCTGGATCATCTTTACTGTCATTATTCTGAATTCTTTTTCTGGAAGGTTGCCTATCTCCACTTCATTTAGTTGTTTTTCTGGGGTTTTATCTTGTTCTTTCATCTGGTACATAGCCCTCTGCCTTTTCATCTTGTCTATGTTTCTGTGAATGTGGTTTTTGTTCCACAGGCTGCAGGATTGTAGTTCTTCTTGCTTCTGCTGTCTGTTCTCTGGTGGATGAAGCTATCTAAGAGGCTGGTCTAATTGATTTTAAACACCTTAGAGATAGGGAAAATTGAAATGATTTTAGCGTGTTACCCAGTTTTATTTTAAAGTGAGATTTGTGTATGTGTGTTCATCACAGGTTGGAAAACCTGAGGACTTCTGGTAAGGTTCAGTATGACCCTTCTGTGTATTTTATCATATATTAGTAATATAGATGTGGTTTGCCACTGTAGGACCTTGGACTATTTTAGCTACAAAGGCTATTTTAGAAAAATCACTCTATTTTTAAAAAACAAATGAAGGAGTGATTCATTTATTAGTTATGCTAATCTAACTTAGGAATATAAAATATGTCATTTGTCGTTTTGTTTTGTTTCCACAAAATATGTACCGCAAAATCATTAGAGTAAATCTGGCCTTTTTCCACACGTGTTTTTGACTTGCAAGTGCTTTACTCATATAGATCACAGTGTTAATAAGCTATTGTTTTGACAAGAAATGTTTTGAATTTATTAAGGATATTATGCCTTCTTAGGACGCTCATGAATTTTTAAGTCAGTGCTTAGACCAGCTGAAAGAGGATATGGAAAAATTAAATAAAACCTGGAAGACTGAACCTGTTCCTGGAGAAGAAAATTCACCAGATATTTCAGCTACTAGAGTATACACTTGCCCTGTTATTAGTAATTTGGAGTTTGAAGTTCAGCACTCCATCATCTGTAAAGCGTAAGTAGTCTCTAAGAGAACTCTTTTCCCTTTTAATTCTTTACAGCAAGTGACTAAAACTCTTCTAGAAGGTTTTAATTCTTATCTTCATTCCTGTGTCATGAGTATAAATATCTTTGTTCAGTGTCTTTATCATCTATAAGAATGCTTGGTGGGGTGAGAACTAAAGTGAACTTAGTTTGTCAAATGCTTTAGTGCTGACTAAATGGTTAATTTTGCTCTGCCTTTTGAGTGTGTGTTACTATGTGTGTGGTTTTTTTCCTTTTAATCACTGTGTGGAAAATCAAGCTCTTCGAGAATACTTGTTCGTCTTTTTTTTATTATTATTAATTAATTTATTAATTTTTGGTTGAGTTGGATCTTTGTTGCTGCTCGCAGGCTTTCTCTAGTTGCGGCGAGCAGGGACTGCTCTTCATCGTGGTGCACAGGTTTCTCACTGCGGTGGCTTCTCTTGTTGCGGAGCATGGGCTCTAGGCGTGCGGAATTCAGTAGTTGTGGCTCGCAGGCTCTAGAGCTCAGGCTCAGTAGTTGTGGCACATGGGCTTAGTTGCTCTGCAGTGTGTGGGATCTTCCCGGGTCAGGGCTCGAACCCATGTCCCCAGCATTGGCAGGCAAATTCTTAACTACTCCACCACCAGGGAAGCCCTCATCTTTTTTTCCCTGAAAAGACTCCCTCCTATTAGTCGCTTATTTTGTTGAACCAAATTGTTTTTATAAAAAATGGGTTGTTTTTTTTTTTACAAGATACATTAAAATGTGAATTATTTTTAATTTTTGCAATGCTTTTTAACCATGTTTACATTAACTATTGAGACTTACCTTCTACATTTAATTAATTTCCATACTCATTATCAGAACTCTCTACCAGGTACTTGACATTAAAAGGTTCTATTTTGATTAATCTTCCAGTTATCAGTAGTACATCTCTGAATACATTTTT
This sequence comes from Globicephala melas, assembly GCF_963455315.2. NCBI lineage: Eukaryota > Metazoa > Chordata > Mammalia > Artiodactyla > Delphinidae > Globicephala > Globicephala melas. The sequence goes on from NC_083320.1 coordinate 19,131,649, forward strand.
TTTCAGAGAGTGGAATTCTTCAGAGTCCACATATAAATGAGAATTAATTCTGTGGCTTTCACACATGACTTAATACAGAATTATTAAGTGAGACACAGCCTTCCCCCTCAACATACTACATATACTGTCCCATCATATCCTGTTACTCTGACACTTAGAAGAAGTCTGATTTTGTTGATAATCTTTTCCTTCCTGAAAATCTGTGATATTCTTAATTTTTGAAATTCAGAGTTTCACTAATTTACATCTAGGTTTTGACCCTTTTTCATGCATTTTGCATTTAACATGATGGGGCTTTTTCATCTGAAGATTTGGGATTTTTTTCAGCTCAGAAAAACTATTCTCTACACACTGCTTCTCTTCCATTTGTTCTGGAATTTTCTTTAGGAATACTCAACAGCCATATGATGGCTCTTCATTCTCTGTCTTTCATATTTATTTATTTTTCTTTTTTCTTTAATTTTTATTTATTTTTTGGCTGCATTGGGTCTTCATTGCTGTGCGCGGGCTTTCTCTAGTTGCAGTGAGCAGGAGCTACTCTTCCTTGCACTGTGCGGGCTTCTCATTGCAGTGGCTTCTCTTGTTGCAGAGCTTGGGCTCTAGGTGCGCTGGCTTCAGTAGTTGTGGCACATGGGCTCAGTAGTTGTGGCTCGTGGGCTCTAGAGCACAGGCTGAGTAGTTGTGGCACACGGACTTAGTTGCCCCTGGCATGTAGGATCTTCCCGGACCAGGGATTGAACCCATGTCACCTGCATGGCAGGCAGATTCTTAACCACTGCACCACCAGGGAAGTCCCCTTTATTTATTTTTCTTAGGCTGCTCAAAATGATAGTGTTCACTGAGGTCTCTTCCAGCTATAACACTCTAGTATTTTTTACTAGAATTTTGAACATTCACATGGACACTACAAGACAGTAGTTTTGCATCATTAGTCTGTGACATTTTTTATCTTCATGGTTTCTTCAGTGTTTTTTTTCCCCCTAGTGGATAAATTTTTTTTTTTTTTTTTTGCGGTACGCAGGCCTCTCACTGTTGTGGTCTCTCCCGTTGCGGAGCACAGGCTCCAGACGTGCAGGCTCAGCGGCCATGGCTCACAGGCCCAGCCGCTCCGCGGCATGTGGGATCTTCCCGGACCTCAGCACGAACCCGCATCCCCTGTATCAGCAGGTGGACTCTCAACCACTGCGCCACCAGGGAAGCCCGATAAATTATTTTTTAAAGAAAAGGTCTGGGTCTTAGAAATACAGTTCATCGTCTTGCAAAAGCTAGAGAGCCCACAGTATGATAGCCATCCCTCCGTTTCTTCTAATGCACTTTCCAAACAAAATTTGTTCTAGTCAGAGAGAGAAGCAGTTTGTCACTGTTAATATTTCATTTAACTGTGGGGTGTCAACCAAGTTTCTTTTGATAGGAAAATTTCTGTTGCCTGTGGTAGAAATGGCCACAGGCATCACAGGAAGAAAGAAAACTATGTCAAAGTGATGCCTGCTTCACTGAGCCAACAGCATCAGTCAGCCATTCCAGTTATGCAGCACCCAAATATTGGGTGTGCAGTTGAGGTGTGTGTACCAGTGCATGAAGTGACCTGGCTCACAGTGTGTAAGCATGAAGCTGAATGCCAGGCATCCAGACTGAACAGTGACCCAAGAGTTGGCAAGTCCAGGAGGTAACAAGGTTCTCCGGGGCTGCAGCAGCAGTACAACTACCTCCTCGAAGGCCTTGCTTTAGTTGCTTTATTAGTCATTTTCTTTAAGACAACTCCTTAAAGATAAAATAGTTTCTGGCTGAAGGAAGATTCTATACGCCTTATCCCTGAATTGTAATTTTCCATGTTTAGCCTCTGTCCCATCTGGCTGTAAGTTAGTTTGACCTGTTTGCCAAATGTACTTAATTTTTTTAAACTGTTATAGTTTAGATTGACTGGTTTTCGATGATTATAAGCCATTTCAATATATTAGTAATATATTCTTGAATATGAAGAATTTGTATGAATTCTCCATTTAAAGAACTTAAAACATCTAAAACTAAGTACTTAATAATCCCCCATAAAACCTCCTTCTGCAGTCTTCCCTATCTCAGTAATGACAGTTCAGTACTTAGAGTTTATCAGTACAGCAGTGTGGTATTTCTTAACTTTTCTTTTCTTTCTCTTGCACCCCTACATCCCATATGTCAGCAAATCCTTTGAGCTTTTCCTTAAAAATACAACCAGAATCTGACCTCTTTTTACTACCTCCACTGACACCGCTGTGGTCCAAACCACCATCATCTCTTGACTGGATTGTTGCAATACCTTCTGACTGATCACTGTGTTTCTGCCCTTGTCTCTCTGTAGTCTATTTTAAACACATTAGCCAAAGTGATCCATTTAAAATGGACATTAGTTCATGTCGGTCCTCTGCTCATAACCCTTAAAATAAAAGCTGAAATTCTTGCCATGATCTACAAAACTCCATAAGATTTGCCTTTCAGCAACCCCCCTCTCTCCCAGTTAACTCTCTTACTTCATCTCTTATCACTCTTTCCCCTTGCTCATTCTGTTCGAACCAAACTAGCTTTCTTGCTTTATTTGTTTGTTTTTATTTATTTATTTATTTATGGCTGCATTGGGTCTTCGTGGCTGCGCATGGGCTTTCTCTAGTTGCGGTGAGTGGGGGCTACTCTTCATTGTGGTGTGTGGGGCTTCTCATTGTGGTGGATTCTTGTTGAGTACAGGCTCTAGGCACACGGGCTTCAGTAGTTGTGGCTCGTGGGCTCTAGAGCACAGCCTCAGTAGTTGTGGCACACGGGCTTAGTTGCTTCATGGCATGTGGGATCTTCCCAGACCAGGGGTCGAACCCGTGTCCTCTGCATTGGCAGACAGACTCCTTTTTTTCTTTTTTAAATTAACTTTTATTAGAGTATAGTTGATATACAGTGTTTTGTTAGTTTCTGTCATACAGCAAAGCGTATCAGTTATACATATACATACATCCACTCTCTTTTGATTCTATTCCCATATAGGTCATTACAGAGTATTGAGTAGAGTTCCCTGTGCTATATAGTAGGTTCTTACTAGTTATCTGTTTTATATAGTAGTGTGTATATGTAAATCCCAGTCTTCCAACTTATCCCCCCCACTTTTCCCCCTTGGTTACCATAAGTTTGTTTTCTGCATATGTGACTCTATTTCTGTTTTGTAAATAGCTTCATTTGTACCATATTTTTCAGATTCCACATATAAGCAATATCATATGATATTTGTCTTTTTCTGTCTGACTTATTTCACTCAATATGACAGTCTCTAGGTGCATCCATGTTGCTGCAAATGGCATTATTTCATTCTTTTTTATGGCTGAGTAATATTCCATTGTATATATGTGCCACATCTTCTTTATCTGTGCTTCCGTCGATGGACATTTAGGTTCCTTCCATGTCCTGGCTATTGTAAATAGTGCTGGCAGACAGATTCTTAACAGCTGTGCCACCAGGGAAGTCCTTCTTGCTTTTTAAAAAAAATGTCAGGGCTTCCCTGGTGGCGCAGTGGTTAAGAGTCTGCCTGCCGATGCAGGGGATGCAGGTTCGTGCCCCAGTCCGGGAAGATCCCACATGCCGTGGATCGGCTGGGCCCGTGAGCCATGGCCGCTGAGCCTGCACGTCCGGAGCCTGTGCTCCGCAATGGGAGAGGCCACAACAGTGAGAGGCCCGCGTACAACAAATAAATAAATAAAATTTAAAAATGCCAGGATCCTGGTACCTCACAGCCTTTTCACTTACTGTTTCTCTTTCCCCATATTATCACATAGCTAGTGCCCTCCCTTCTCCATATCTTTATGTAAAAATCACTTGCTCAGTGAGGCATTTTCTTGCTACCATATCTAAAATTCCAGCCATCTACTCTCATCTTTTGCTTCCCTCTTCTATACTTTCTTTTTCTTCTTTAACACTTACCTAGCATACTATATATTTTACTTATGTATGTATTTTTATTGTATCTCTTCTCCAGTATAATGAAAGCTTCATGAGGGGACATATTTTTGTCTTGGTTTGTACTCTGCTACAACCCCAGTGCCAAGAACAGTTTCAGCATATAGGAGACATATTCAGTGATGCATAACAAATTGTCCCAAACTTAGCAGGTTAAAACAACATCCACTTAACTCAGTTCTGTAGGTCAGAAGTCTAGGCAGGGTATGGCTGAGTTCTTTGCTCAGGTATCAGAAAGCTGAAATCAAGGTGTTGGCTGGAGTCCCCTTCTAAGCTCATTAAGGTTGTGAGCAGAATTTAGTTCCTTTCAGTTGTAGTACTAAGGTCCCCATTTTTTTGTTAGCTGTTGACTGGGGCAACTCATTTCCTAAAGGTTGCCTATTGTTTCTTGCCATGTGGCCTCTATAGGAAGTTCACAACAGTGCTATTTGCTTTCTTCAGGCCAGCAGTACATATCTCTGACTTCTAATCTGTGACTTCCTCTGTTTGAGACCTCTAGACCCAGATTTAAAGAGTTCATGTAATAAGGCCTCAACCATTCAGATAATCTCCTTTTTGATGAACTCTACAGTTAAGATTAATAACATTAATTATATCTGCAAAATCCCTTTTGCCATGTAAAGTAACATCATCATGGGAGTGATAGCTCATCATAATCACAGTCCTCCCACACTCAAAGGGGATAGAATTATACAAGGAAGGGCAAGGGTCATCTTAGAATTCTGCCTAGGAGAGAAGCACTCAATAAATGTTTATTTAATGAAGAACAGATGTATTCTTACAGTCCCTAGTCTTCAACTGTTGCAATAGAGAACTGGGACAGGAAAATGAATATTACTAAAAATGCTGATAATGCAGACAAAATGAAAAACAGTCAACTAAAACTAAGTAAAAGAAATAAGTTGGCTTCCAGGTAAATTGAATATGATGTTTTGATCTCTGAGCCCATTTTCTGAAATTCTATAAAATGTATCCAATGACCAAACAATTCTGCTACCGAACAGAGCTGCCTACACGTTTACTGAGAACACATAGTATTTTCAATTTGACACATTGTTCATTTAGTCAAAAACTGGAAATAGTCCAGATGTCCATCAATATGGAAAAATTGTGGCATGCTCATACAGCTTAATACTAGGCAACAATGAAAAATGGGCTATAGCCATTTGCAACAAGCATGGTTGAATCTTATAATCATGTTGAACAAAAGAAGCTAGTTAAAAGAAAACATTCTGTATGGTTCCATTTATGTAAGGTTCAGAAAAGGTAAAACTCAACTATTTTTTTAAAAATTTTTTATTGAAGTATAGTTATTTACAGTATCATGTAACTTTCAGGTATATAGCATAGTGATTCAGTTATATGTGTATATTCTTTTACAGATTCTTTTTCCTTATAAATTATTACATAATATTGGGTATAGTTCCCTGTGCTATATAGTAGGTCCTTGTTAGTTATCTATTTTATACATAGTAGTGTGTATATGTTAATCCTAGCCTCCTAATTTATCCCTCCCCCCCCCACCCCTTTCCCCTTTGGTAACCATAAGTTTGTTTTTTGTGTCTGTGAGTCTTTCTGTTTTGGAAATAAATTCATTTGTATCTTTTTTGTTCTTCTAGATTCCACATATAAGTGATATCATATGATATTTGTTTTTGTCTGTCTTACTTCACTTGGTATGATTAAACCTAGGTCCATCCACATTGCTGCAAATGGCGTTATTTCTTTTTTTAATGGCTGAGTAGTATTCCATTGTATAGATATCTAACATCTTTATTTATTCAGCTGCCAGGGGACACTTAGGTTGCTTCCATGTCTTGGGTATTGTAAATAGTGCTGCAGTGAACATTGGGGTACATGTATCTTTTCGAATTATGGTTTTCTCTGGATATATGGCCAGGAGTGGGATCACAAGATCACATGATAGCCCTATTTTTAGTTTTTTAAGGAACCTGCATACTGTTCTGCATACTGGCTGCAGCAGTTTACATTCCCACAAATAGTGTAGGAGGGTTCCTGTTTCTCCACACCCCCTGCAGCATTTATTATTCATAGACTTTTTGATGATGGCCATTCTGACCAGTGTGAGGTGATACCTCATTGTAGTTTTGATTTGCATTTCTCTGATAATTAGCGATGTAGCATCTTTTCATGTGCCTTTTGGCCATCTTTGTGTCTTCTTTGGAGAAATGTCTGTTTAGGTCTTCTGCCCATTTTTTGATTGTTTGTTTGTTTTTTTGATATTGAGCTGTATGAGCTGTTTGTGTATTTTTTTTACTGAAGTATAGTTATTTTACAGTGTTGTGTTAATTTCTGCTGTACAGCAAAGTGATTCAGTTATACATATATACATTTTTTTAATATTCTTTTTCATTATGGTTTACCATAGGATATTGACTGTAGTCCCCTGTGCTGTATACAGTGGGACCTTGTTTATCTATTCTATATATAGTAGCTTACATCTGCTAACCCCAACCTCCCACACTATCCTTCCCCCCAACCCCCTCCCCCTTGGCAACCACCAGTCTGTTATCTATGTCCGTGATTCTGTTTCTGTTTCATAGATAGGTTCATTTGTGTCATATTTTAGATTCCACATGTAAGTGATATCATATGGTATTTGTCTTTCTCTTTCTGACTTACTTCACTTAGTATGATAATCTTTAGTTGCATCCGTGTTGCTGCAAATAGCATTATTTCGTTCTTTTTTTATGGCTGACAATTCCATTTTTTAGAATGTGTTTGAGCCTGTATGACTATCAGTCTAAAGCAAGTAGAGGGACTTCCCTGGTGGTCCAGTGGGTAAGACTCTGCACTCCCAGTGCAGGGGGCCCAGGTTCGATCCCTGTTTGGGGAACTAGATCCCACATGCATGCTGCAACTAAGAGTTGACATGCCGCAATGAAGATCCTGTGTGCTGCAACTAAGACTGGGCACAGCCAAAATAAATAAAATTTTTTAAAATAAATAAATAAATAAAGCAAGTAGATATAGGAAGGGGTTAACATACTCAAAAAACAGGGTGACCACAAATCAAAAACACAATAGATTCACAAAAATCAAAAAGAAGAAAACACAAGCATAAAATAAAAGGAAATTATCAAGCCACAAAAAGAAAAAGAAAGGAACAAAGAAGAAACAGAATCAACTGGAAAATAAGGCTTAAAATGGCAATATATACATATCTATCAACAATTATCTTAAATGTCAATGGACTACATGCTCCAATCAAAATACATAGAGTGGCAGATTGGATAAAAAACCAAAACTCAACTGTTGTGTTGGAAGTCAGGATAATAGTTATCTTTTGGAAGTAAGAAAGGGATAGTGATTGGGAAGAGGCATGTGAGGGGGCTTATAGGGAGTTCATAGTGTTCTATTTCTTGAGTTGAGTGGTGATTACATGTGTGTGTTAACTGATAATCCATCAAGCTATACAACTTTGACTGGTTCACTTTTCTATATATATATTATACTTTAGTGTTTTAAAGTTTGGGGGTTTTTTGGAAAGTATAAAAATTTTAAATTTAGCATTTTAAGAAAGTACTTAAACACTTTCAATTGATGTTTTACCTGTATGGATTTAATAAGGGTTAAAGTAAGCATGAGAAAAATTTTAAATGTTTATTTCTCATGCCTAGTCATGGTCTCTCAGTACCTGATAAGTTCAGTGGGGGAGCAGTGTTTCTGAAGTATATTTGTATTTATTTTGTATTGCACAGTTAGGCTTCTAAATTCTTATATTTGTCTTCTTTTATTTTTACAGATGTGGAGAGATTATTCCCAAAAGAGAACAGTTTAATGACCTCTCCATTGACCTTCCTCGAAGGAAAAAGCCACTCCCTCCTCGTTCAATTCAAGATTCCCTTGATCTTTTCTTTAGGGTAAATAATATCTTTTGGTATTTCCACATAACTAAATTTTATATATCATAGATAATTGTATTTGAAGTTGGTTTCTTTAAGGCAGAGTTTTGACAAAATAGTTGCAGGGGAAACAAATGAGAAATATTTATAAATAGTATTTTTTAGGAGCTTGGTAAATATGGTTGTTAACTGATTGTAGATGAAAATTAATTGCTCAAGTAGATTATACATCTAACTCAACAGCAAGTGTTTTAGACAACCTTAGAAGCATTTGTTTGTAAACAAATAATATGAAGTGACATATGCTAAAATTGGGTAATGTGAGTCAAAATTGGAGACACTATTCTAAGTTAGTATACTAAGCTCTGAGGAATGAAAAAAATACTTTTTGCTTCTCCTTAGGTTATATGTACCATGTTAGAAACAGAAAGGACAAGTCATGTTTATTCAGAGCTATAGATAAATGTTTGCATTTGTGTTATACTGTTACAGATACTCAGAAAGTTTCTGGGGCATAATTGGACATGTTGTGTAGCAGTCCTTATAATTGATGGCAGTTTGCCATCTGTATAATAGTGGTTCTTGTTTTGTTGTAGCAAATGGGCAGGGTTGTCATCCTAAGATTTAAAAAAAAAAAAGACCTCTGTTCTTGAAATGATGAATATTCAGCTCCACCCAAGGATAAATATTCTGCTTTTCTTTTTGTTTTAGTCATTCCTTATAATTCCTGTTATTATCGTAGAATTTGAAGCTTTTCCTGTGTATCTTTACCCCCATTTTTTAAGGATTTCTTGTTTCAGTTTTCTCTAGGTAATGATATCCACCCCAAACTTTGGTCCTTTTAGAGCAGTTGTTCTTAGTGGGCTGTCACCAGAAGATTGAGTTCCATTATAAGAAAGGGGTAGAGTTACACCTAACAGACCAGGAACTCCGCCTAACCTGAAGGTGATCTTATCTCTGCTATGGCCAAATGTTAAAATCTGGATATACTCTTGGCAGTGGTTCTTGTGTATCCATGGGGAAAAGGTTGAGAATCTGCTACTATAGTTTAGTTACTGTCATAAATTGAGATGTTTCCTTGGTAAAAAAAGGAAATTAGGAATTCTGAAACAGGGCATGATATTATAACTATATTTTGAGGATTAGGTCTTAATTTAGTAAGGCTTATGATTCTAGACACAAAATTTAAACTGGTCGGAGTTGTCATTCCACTGAACTAGTATGACTAGAGAAATTAGCATTTAATGGGGCAGTGCTAATTCAACTTTATACTTTATTTTTCCCTCTTGTCTTTTTACAGGCAGAAGAACTTGAGTATTCCTGTGAGAAGTGTGGTGGGAAATGTGCTCTTGTCAGGCACAAATTTAACAGGCTACCCAGGTAAAATTAATTGGCTCTTCAATTTTTCTTCTTTAAAGTACTTACAAATATTACTGAATAAGTGAGGCTTATCAGATGGATTGGTAAAGAAGGTCAGCAAAGCTGAGATATGAAGAGGGTAGAGAATGGAAAGCTACAATTCTCTTGTATAAGAAAGGAAGAAGATTTGGAAAGTTGAAGAAGAGAAGGAACCTGAGAGTCCCAAGAAGATGGCAACAAGAGAACGAGGCTGATGAGACTTTGGAATAATGATGGGGACTTACTAGAAAATTTTTAATTCAGTAATGTGTAACACTCAATTATAATTTGTTGTGCATGTACATTTTATAGAACTTTTTTTTTTGGGTACGTGGGCCTCTCACTGTTGTGGCCTCTCCCGTTGCGGAGCACAGGCTCCGGACGCGCAGGCTCAGCGGCCATGGCTCACGGGCCCAGCCGCTCCGCAGCATGTGGGATCCTCCCAGACCGGGGCACGAACCCGTGTCCCCTGCATCGGCAGGCGGACTCTCAACCACTGTGCCACCAGGGAAGCCCATATAGAACTTTTTTATAAGTGGAGAAAACTTTTTATTTCTCTCTTACCTTTCTCTAGAGAATGTGCTACTGAAATAAGAATAGTTCTTGTCAAAAGTCATCTTAAAAAAATTAATTTTCACCATCAAACATAAGGGCTGTTTAACACTTTATTTATTTTAATAAATTTATTTATTTTTGACTGTGTTGGGTCTTCGTTGCTGTGTGCAGGCTTTCTCTAGTTGCAGTGAGCAGGTTTCTCATTGCGGTGGCTTCTCTTGTTGCGGAGCACGGGCTCTAGGTGTGCAGGCTTCAGTAGTTGTGGCTCGTGGACTCTAGAGCACAGGCTTATTAGTTGTGGCACATGGGCTTAGTTGCTCCGCGGCATGTGGGATATTCCCAGACCAGGGCTCGAACCCATGTCCCCTGCATTAGCAGGCGGATTCTTAACCACTACGCCACCAGGGAAGTCCTGTTTAACACTTTAAATTACCATTTGTCGTTATATAACATCCATTTTTTGGTAAACTATATAACATTGAAATAAATAATTTAGGGATTTGATCCATTATCAATACCAATATTCTAAAATTAGTTTTCTTGTCTGATGTGTTTTGATTTTTTTTCTAGGAACATTATTTTACTGAGACCTCCCAATTAATAATTAATATCTACCCAATGCCTGTGTTTTATTTTTATTTTTATTCTTAGTACCTAGCACAATGCCTAGCACATGGCAAGTATTCAGTAAATGTTCTTTGACAGATCTTTAGTTCAGCCTAATGTAGTCTTTAAATCAAAAGCTGTCTAACATGGTTAGTTACAGTGATCTCTTCTTACCTGTAAGAGAGCTACCTCTATTATGTATAAACTAATAATGTTATCATCTTCTGTTTTTCAGGATCCTCATTCTTCATTTGAAACGATATAGCTTCAATGTTGCTCTCTCACTTAACAACAAGATTGGGCAGCAAGTCATCATTCCAAGATACCTGACCCTCTCATCTCATTGCACTGAAAATACAAAACCACCCTTCAACCTTGGTTGGAGTGCACAAATGGCAATGTAAGTCCTTGAGAATTTCTTTCCCTTTTGAAGTAGAAAGGCTTTTAGTATCTGATCAAAAGAATGACTGAACTACATAACATGACTCCAGGTAAAATCAGACCAAGAAGGAGATTTTTATTTTGCTTTATTTTGGGACTTTGTGCTAAGTTTTACCTGATTTAAGTAATTGAATAAAATGCTTAAACAAAAACTTTCAACATATATTAATTGCCTTTCATAATAAATTACCTTTTCCGGGAGTGCTCCTTACTCTTTTAGATCACTAGAAGATAGTTTGATACATTTGGGGAATATAAACCAAATTTGCATGATCGTAAGAGTCACTTGAACACTGAAAATACTGATTCCTGTGTTTGTTCCTTAGGAGTTCTGTTTCAGCAAATCTGATATAGGGCTGGGGAATCAATATTTTTAACAAATGCCTCTGCTGACTCTGGAGTATGCAAACTTGAGAAACAGTACATTAAATATTATGCTGGGACCCCCAAAATAGATTGTGTCTTCATAAATGTATTATTACCAGTTTGAGCAAAGAACTTCAATGGCTCCTCGAAATTTTTCCTTGAGAAAAGAAGTAACTTTTACATTCTATTTTGCATCATCATGAATGCCAGGAAAACCTTAAGACTTCTCTAAATGTTGCTCTTTCTTCTGCGTACTTGCATTACTTTGGAGCCATATATTGTAGTTCTTTTTTATACTTGAACACTAGTTTGGTATAATCATAAAGTTCTAGAGCTTTAGAGGTGAAAGGGATTTTAGAGATTTTTGTCTTTCTTAATTTTACAGAGGAGATCCAAGGAAATTAAGTGATTTTCTTAAGCTCATACAGTTAGTAACTGGAAGAGCCAGGTCTCTTCATTGACATGGAATAATAGACATTACAGAAAGCAAATGAACATTTGCTAACATGAATTAATGAAGTTTTGTAAAAATTATTCCCCTTGGATTAATAATTGAAATATATTCTACATCATGTACGTTTACACTAAAGGCCTCAATAAGTCAATAACAACATGTTCCCAGAGAATCAGTGTTTCTGGATTTTTCTCTTATGGCCTTTCATTAGAATAGATGTTTTTGCTTGATGGAAACTGCCCTCTACTGGTGGAGCTAGTATTCTTTCTGGCAGTACTTTCAAACCATTAGCCAAGGCTGTTTAATGATCACAGGCCTGAAACCAGGCTTTCTGACTCGGTGATATGATAGCTTTAAGATTTTGAACAAATTCGTTGACCTGTCTGTAGGGAAAATAACAGGGTAGTTGTGAACATTAAATGAGGTAATACACAAGAGTTCTTACTACAGTGCCTGACATCTAGTAAGTCCTCAATAAATGAGAGCTATTGTTATTTTATTGCTTAAAAGAACTGAGACAAAGAGAATTTCCCAAGTTGTTCTCTTTATATTGTATTTGACTTCGTTTTCAATGTTGTTTATTTAGATCATTAGATAAGGAAGAGCCTAGAGAAAGTATTTTGTTTTCTCTTTTGGCCTCTATTGTTAGTTTAAAAGTATTATAATTGTTTGCTTTTCAAGAGGATATATAAGGGACTATAATACAGAATAATCATTTAATAAGTTAAATATATTTTTAGTAATAGTAATTGTATACATATATATTTTCTAATTTTCTGATAGTTCTAGACCATTGAAAGCCTCTCAAATGGTGAATTCCTGCATCACCAGCCCTTCTACACCTTCAAAGTGAGTTATATTTCTTGTGTACCCAAAATTTGTATTTTTAAGGATTTGGCTTACCCTGATTTCCAAGATTATCCCCTCCCCTTTTCTTATTGTTTCTCTTTTTGCATGATAATTGCTCTGCATTACTGTACTTTGGAATTTTCCTGAATATGCTTTAAACTGTAATTTAGTGAGTATCAAGTTTTTAACACTGAATCAAGTTCAGATGGTCCTCTCAAAATTTTGTTTTAAAACTTCTTAAATCATCTGTTGTATGTAATATTTTCATCCTACAACTCTAGAAATTGACTAATGATGAGGGATTTTAAGGATTGAAGGGTTAAAATAACCCCTACTGGTATAAAAATCACCATTCTTCAAATATACACATGGAGATCCCAAAATATCTTTTCACCTGTTGCTAGCCAGTGTGGGACTTCTTGTCTTAGACACTGAGCTGGAGCTATTCTGAAAGGGGACAGGAAAACAAATACACATTAGAATGTAGCTATTCTACAAATGTTTTTTGCTTAAGACCAAAAGTTTCTCCAAGAAGGAAACAAATACTTTTTTTTTTAATATACCTCCTCTGTGATTTGACTAGAACCACAGTTCCTGATTAGACATTTCTAAATGACTTCGTTGTCATTTGTCTTTAAAATTAGTTTTTCTAAAAATTTGATGTCCCAAAGTACTTTTAGAAAAGAGACACTTTTGTTGTTTAAGGGCTTTTGGGGGGCTTATATAACCATAAAATGACATTTGGGAATTGCTATTTTCTTTTCCTCCTGTTAATTATTTTTCAGTGCAATTAAAACCAGATGACTAACTGACTAGAAATCTGAAATGGTACCGATATGAATACTCTTGCCCGTTCTCAAGATACAAATGAGCAATACCACTTGGCTGCTTAGAAAGTGAGCAAGTGATGCATTTACAGGATGAATATTTTTCCTTACTACAGGCAAGCTGCCTTCTGTGAATATAGTAACTATTAATGGAATGCACTCTTTATGTACCAAATCACTATAGCTTCAAGAAAGAGATGGTTTCATTGGGCATCATTATACTTGGCATGGTCAATCTGTTCTCCAGGGTCTTACTGCTATGAGAATTTGAGAGTTGGTCAATAAAGGATGATTAGGCCCTAGAAGACCTGTCATGCCGATCAAACTTAAAAGAGGCTGAGCTATGAACCAGAATATGATTGGTTCTTCTATAATGTCCTTTGTCACATTTGACCCTGGTATATTAGTAGCCAGGTGTCACCCTCCTTCAGCAAAGTATTTACATGGATAAATAAATCAATATGTTCAGTTTTGCTTGGTGAGCATGAAATCAGAAATGAAGAATTAAGATGGCTAATTGGCTATTTCTAAGTTATATTAACCCTTTTTGAACACATATTGGGAGGCTATTCAAGTGTTCAGACTGAAGTGCAGTGATATCCTGGCTGCTCTCAGCCAAAGACTATGGTTGGGTTTATCACTGACCACTTGCCTCTTTTCTTTGATCTACGTTGCTACGCAATCCTCCTGATTTCCATTGTGGCCTCTTATTTCTTGGTGCCATCATTCTACATGTTTATTTACAGTTTTCACATTTAGATTATTGCATTTTCCAATTTCCATTTTACATTTTTTTTTTTTAGTACAGCATATGAATTTATGTTAACCTTCATCAAAGAAAATTTGTGCTTTTTGACCTTTACCACTTTTTCCTTTAGTTTATTTTCAGCTCACTTAGAAGACAACACAGTAACACCTTACTTATCTGGTATCATTGAAGAATAATATTTGATATTCCAAATAAATGAATTTTTATAAAACTGAAGCTTGTCCTTATAAACATTGCCTTTTTAATTTTAATCTTTAAAATGTTTTAACCATTTTAGATGGTTATATCTCTGTAAGCTTACAGAATTCCTTATATTAAATAAAATACACTGCAGATAATTTAAATATATTGTAATTACTTAAAATTGGCATTGTAAATATCAGTTATTACACTGTGTTTTAATATGATAATGCCCTCAGAGGCTCTTAATTCTTACAAGACAGTTTACCTTTACATTAAATTACTTTATAGTTCTTTATTGCCCTTTTTATGGTTATTCTCTCTCATTTCTTAGCTCTCATTTCTTGATGAACTTGCTACATTATTTTATACACTATTTCCTGGGGAAATAGGGTCCCTGCCTGAAGAGTAAAGTTCATGGGCTTTGAAACTGCTGCCTTCCTCAGAGGCGTTTTTTTTGTTTTGTTTTGTTTTGTTTTGTTTACTTTTAAGTTCCTGTGTTCTAGAAGGTAGAGGTTGCCAGAAGTTGGACCTACATATAAATGGATAAGTGGAATGTTACTGTTAATTTCAAAGTACATGGATCATAATTTAAAAGAGCAAAAATTAGTCCTCATGCACTCTCTTGTCAAAAATGTATTCATTGCTATGTCTGCATGCATTCAGTAAAGTACTTGCTTTATAAAGCCAGTAACAAACTTCTTTGGAGTTGATCATTAAAAGAAAAAAGGCACAAAGTGATTGGTTTACTGATAATATATAATAGCGTAAGAGTTGTCTGATTTTCAAAGCATGGCTCTTTTGGAGTAGGGCAAAGGTAATTCTTAAATATACCTCTTTTCATATATCTTTTTTTCTCTGTTAAATCATTCTCCATAATGGAAAAGCTTTTTGTTTTAATTGATATTTATACTTCAAAAAAATAACAAGGACAAATGTTTATTTGTCAGACTTACATAGGGTTTTTTTGTTTGTTCGTTTTTCTTAAATTACAGGAATTTCACCTTCAAATCCAAGAACTCCTTGGCTTTATGCCTTGATTCAGACAGTGAAGATGAGCTTAAACGCTCTGTGGCCCTTAGCCAGAGACTTTGTGAAATGTCAGGCAGTGAACAGCAGCAGGAAGACCTGGAAAAGGTAAGTAATTTCTCACCAAAATATCTGACTGTCCAAACAAATGCCTTTCATAACCAGCATCAGCAAACTTAATAAATACACAGGATGGATCATTTCTTGTGAATGAGGATTTTTCAGATGTACTCTTAGCACCTTTCAGTATGCAGTATGATATTATTAACTGTAGTCACCATACTGTACATTACATCCCTGTGACTTATTTATTTTATAACTGGAAGTTTATACCTTTTTGCCCCTTCACCCATTTCACTCACTCCCTAGCCCCCACCTCTGGTAACAACCAATGTGTTCTCTGTATCTGTGAGCTTAGTTTTTTTGTTTGTTTGTTTTTTAGATTCCACATGTAAGTGAGATCATACATTATTTGTCTTTGTGTAACTTATTTCCCTCAGGGTCCTTCAGTGATGTCACAAATGGCAAGATTTCTTTCTTCCTTCCTTTCTTCCTTCCCTCCCTCCCTCCCTCCCTCCGTCCGTTCCTTCCTTGTTGCTGTGCGTGGGCTTTCTCTAGTTTCAGCCAGGAGGGGCTACTCTGTTGCGGTGCGCAGGCTTCTCACTGCGGTGGCTTCTCTTGTTGCGGAGCACGGGGCTCTAGGCGCGCGGGCTTCAGTAGTTGTGGCTCATGGGCTCTAGAGTGCAGGCTCAGTACTTGTGTTGCACAGGCTTAGTTGATCTGCAGCATGTGGGATCTCCCCAGACCAGGGCTCGAACCCGTGTCCCCTGCGTTGGCAGGTGGATTCTTAACCACTGTGCCACCAGGGGAGTCTCTATCACTTTAAACTCCAAGATTGCTATATTTGTAGGCATTCTGGTTTCTTCTAAAAGCAGCTCTATTCTTCAGGATTCAAAATCTTGCAGACTAGAACCTGGTAAGTCTGAATTGGAAAACTCAGGATTTGACGGAATGAGTGAAGAAGAGCTTCTAGCAGCTGTTTTAGAGATAAGTAAAAGAGAAGCTTCACCACCTCTCAGTCATGAAGATGATGATAAACCAACCAGCAGCCCTGATACCGGATTTGCAGAAGATGATATTCAAGAAATGTCTGAAAATCCAGACCCTGTGGAAACTGAGAAGCCAAAAACAGTCACAGAGCCCGGTAGGTTTAATGAAAATAAACATCTGTTAAACAGGCACAGCTGTGTTACAAAGCTTTATAGTAACAAATGACGTCTACATAATGGGAGGTGAGATGGATCTGAATAACAGAGCTAATAATATTTTTGTGCTTTTTTTTTTCTAACAGTTTAAAAAAATGAGAAGCAAATATTGTGAGTTAGTATCCAGAGGCTAGTGGTAAAGTATGCCATGTCCCTTTAGGTGTACATCAAAAGAAAAGTTAGTATTCTTGTGCATTTAAAAAATGTTTGTGTCAGGGCTTCCCTGGTGGCGCAGTGGTTGAGAGTCCGCCTGCCGATGCAGGGGACACGGGTTCGTGCCCCGGTCCAGGAAGATCCCACATGCTGCGGAGCGGCTGGGCCCGTGAGCCACGGCCGCTGCTGGGCCCGTGAGCCATGGCCGCTGAGCCTGCGCGTCTGAAGCCTGTGCTCCGCAACAGGAGAGGCCACAACAGTGAGAGGCCCACGTACCTCAAAAAAAAAAAAAAAATGTTTGTGTCAGTTTTTGGTCACTTTTTTCACACCACTGCTCTCAGAAATTTGTGTAATTCTTCATTTTTGTATATCTGAACTTATACCAAGTTTTAATGTATAAATAATTTAAGTTCTCCATTCTTCTTTGGGTTCATCCCTTCATAATGGTGGCAAGACCACTGAACTAAGAGGGTCTTGGGTGTCTAGTCTTAGCTATACCACCTACCAGTTATAAATTTCTAAATAGGTAATTTAACCTCTTTGATACTCAGTTTTCTTACCTCTGTATGGGGAATCTACCAGACCTACTTCAGATAGTTGTGGGTAGAATGTTAGATAGTATATACATATTATGTAAAGCGCTATACAGATAAAAATTATTTTTGTGGTAATTTTTACTCATATTTTGTTATTTCTCAAGCTATCACTTCAAACAACAGAGCTGAGCCTCCTTGCCTTGCACTGTGGGTATTTTAAGATTTTTTAAGTAGAAAATTTTCACTTCCTTTTCCTGGGGCCAAGTCTAATATTTTCTCCTGATATCTTTAGTATCTATATCTTTAGTATCTGTATCTAGGTAGCTAGCTAACGTGTTTCCGTATATCAAGCCTAGGATTTTGGAGATGAAGAGAATAGTAGTATATCACAAAATTATTTTCTGTATTCTTGGGGTTGTTAGGGCCTCCTCAGTTTTGAATTATTTTATGTGCAAGTAAAATAAGAGTATTTCCTCAATTTAACTGGAAACAAAAAGCTGATGATTTTTGTATATAGATGTTTCCTTTTTTTTCTTTTTTCTTTACACCTTTTTTTACCTCTTGATGCAAGTATCCTTATGAAGTCCCCTTCTCTTACTAAACTTACAATCACTGCCCTTGGAAGTGAATCCTAGATACTAGATCATTTCATCAGTAAGAATTTCAGTATCACTAAAAGATAAGAACTCTTTTTACAAAAACCTATCCTCCATATCATTATCATACTTTAAAAATCAATAATAATTCTAAGGAACGATCAAATGTGATCATACCCTCCATAAGGTTTTATTTTGAAAGTTTCAAATCCAGAGAGAAATTGAAGAGTAAAACAATATACACTTTTATACCCTTCACATAGATTCATTAACATTTTGTCACATTTTTTTCTCTCCCTTCCACACTGCCCCTGTGTGTATGTGTAGTTGTGCAGCAGTTACCCCAAAATTAGTGCTTTACAACAACAGTAATTTTAATATCTCATTACTGTGGATTGACTGGTCTTAGCTGCTAGTTTTTTCTGCTCTGTGTGATGTTGGCTGGGGTTTAACTGTGCTACAACATCCAAGATGGCTCACCTTGGCACATGGGTTGTGTTGGTTAGAAGGGTCAGCTGAGCTGGCTAGATATCCTCTCTGTTCTTCTGGTCCCCTCTCCCTGGCCATCTCCCTTCCCCTCTTCTCCTCAGCTTTTCATCTCTTCATGTAATCTCAGGGCCTCTCCCTTCCTGTATGGCCTCTTCAGCATGGTAGCCAAGCTTCTTACATGATAGCTCAGGGCTCCCAAAAGCACAAAAGAGGCTGCTGCCAGGCCTCCTTAATGTATAGGCTCAAAATTGGGACAGAATCAATTCCACCACATTTCATTAAAGCACTCACAGGACCTGCCCAGATTCACTGTGAGGTGGACCACACAGAGTTAGAATACCTGTAGGCATGGTTCATTGGAGGCCATCTTTAGAGATTGCGTGTGCGTGCGTGCATACACACACACACACACACACACACACACACACACACACACTCTTTTCTTAATGGAACCATTTGAAGTTGCAGGTATCATAATACTTCACCCTAAAATACTTAAGCCTGACTCTCCTAAGTACACGGAAGTTTTCCTATATAACAATTGTCATACCTAAGAATATTAACAGTAATTCTATATGTAGTTCTAATATATAGCCCACATACACATTTACCCAATTATCTCCAAAATATTTTTTACACTTTTTAAAAAATCTAGAACCCAAAGCTTACCCCCTGCATTTGGTTGTTAGGTCCCTTTAGTCCCTAGTCAGGCCAATTTTTCTTTGAAAGACTCCCATTATGGATTGTCCTACTATTCTTTTAAGTATAAGCTGGGTTTTTTTCCCCATACCCTAAAACTTCAGAGCCTGGAGATGGTTTTTTCCTTGTTGCTCATTGCCATTTCCAACTGCTTGTCTTCTTTCATCCTACAAAAACCCCAGCTCCTTTGGTACGTGACTTCAGACTTTGCCACCTATTATCTCTGTCTGTAGCTCTCTTTTACCGTCCAGTCACTCCATGCCCATCAGCATTCTTAGGGCTTTCAGCATCCTCATAAGTGACCATTTCAACAGCCTGGTTTCTCAATTCCTAATCTTATTTCCAAAGAACTTTTCTTTTACCCCATCTTGATAACTGCCAAAACTCATACCCTAAACCAGTAGCTCTCAAAGTGTGTCTCCTGGCCATCAGTATCATGTAGGAACTTGCTGGAAATGCCATTCTTGACCCCACTGCACACCTGCTGAGTGAGAAACTCTGGATGTGGGACTCAGCATTCTGTGTTTTGATTCCAGTTGATTCTGATGCATGCTGAGGTTTGAGAACCACTTCTCTAGACTTTGTCATCATCAATAAATGTACCACCTTTGAAATCTTAATTTCAAATATCCTTCTCTAACCCTTCTCTCCCCCTAGCTCACCTAGTATCATATTCTTATTTCAACAATTACTTGATCTCATTAAGACTTCCAATCCATTGTCTTCTACTTTTTGCTATTCATCACCTCCCTCTTGTCACCACTTCCCTCCCCAGCCTATATGCCATATTTTGGTACTTTTATCTCTTTCCTCTGTTTTCTTCTCTCAATCACCTAACAAAGTCCCATCTCCCAGTTCAACCAGCTTCTTATTCCATGCCTACACCCAAGCAGCTGAAGATTGCTGGAGAAAAGTCCCCAAACTGTGCTGACTATACTTTCCTCAAAATCATGACCATGCTCTTACATGGGCACTACATGCTACTAGTCAGTTCTGTTATAGTTCCTTAGTAAATTTCTTTTCTTGGTCTCCATGTCTTTCTCAAATCTGTAGTTCTCCTTCCACACATGCTCTAGGCACATAACTTAGCTGTATACCTTTCAAAGAAAATAGATGCAGTCAGATGAAAACTCTGCCTTCACCTTTGTTATGGAGGAAATGTCCCTCTTCTTATTTAAGGCCAATCCCTCCATTCATATCCAAGATCTCATCTACTTGTGCCTTCTAAAGACTTTCCCTCCTGAAATGATACTCTTTCTCTTCTGCATCAGGTCTTCCCTCTTCTAAATTATTCCTGGTATGCCTTAACATCACCCATCTTTTTAAAACTCTCATGGCCTTGTGTTTCCCTCTAGCCACTGCTCCCTTTCTTTGCTCCCTTCCCGGAAAAATCCTTTGAAAGAGTTGTTTTACTCATTCCCTCTACTTTCTTACCATCTCCCATTCTCTCGTCAACCCTCTCCAAGTGGGCTTTCATCCCCACCACTCCACTGAAATGGTCTTTATAAAGTTTGCATTAGCAATTTTCATACAATCCATCACTCCCTCCTTAACATTTAAAGCTTTATAAACTTTTTTCTATAAACTATTCTTGCCATGGTTTTTTATTCCTACTAAACCAACTGTTCATTCCAGGGTTTATGGTTTTGTTTTTTGCTTCCCTCATCAGACCTCTAACTGTTGGAGTATTCCCAGGACACTGTCCTTAGCTGTCTTTTTTCCTAAAGTTCTCTCCCTGAGTGATCTCAGACATTACCATAACCTCACATACTGATGAAATATCAAATTCATATCCCTAGCCCGGATCTCTCCCCTGAGCTTTAAACTTACACATGTAAATTCCTACTTGAAATGTCCATTTGGCTGTCTAATTTTTAACTGCCCCCCGCCCCCCCATAACCCTGCCCCATATCAGCAAATGGTACTACCATCCACCATTTTTTGACTCAGGCCAAAAAATATGTCTCCCTTGATTTTTTTACTTCACACCTTACATTCAGTCCATCAATAAGTCTAGTCTGCTGTACCTCCGAAATATATCCTGAATTTAATCATTTATCAGCATCTTCATAGCTGTAACTCTAGCCTTCCATCTCTCATCTGGTCCACTACAGTTGATTCCTAATGTCTCTTCCGTCACTCTTGCCCCACTACAGACCTTCCTTCATGAACAAAGCAGCCAACATAATCTTTCTGAAGCTTAAATCACGGTCACCCTTCTGCTTAAAACTTGTGATTTCCCATTACACTTAATCCAAGCTTCTCACCATGGTCTATCTCTACTTTCCCCCTCTTTCACTCTTCTGTTTTAGCCATACTAGCATTCTCTCTGTGTCCCTCATGCTAAGCTCATTTTCATCTCAGAAGCTTTGCACTTAAGCGCCTTCAGGGCAAGGGCCATCTTGCCTTAATTATCACTATATCCCCAGCTTCTTTAGCAGTGCCTGGCATATAGTAGAGTCTCAATAAATATTTGGGGCTCATCAGATTGGTTGTCTCATGAATCAGCTGAGGAAGGGAAGGAATACTGGTTAAGTAGGGTTTTACTGTTAGTCAAAGGGAGGGGAAGAGTGTATGCAAAGGCCCAGACATGAGAAAGGCCATGGTAAGTTAGTGGACCTACAGAAGTTCAGAATGATCTGCATGGCTGGAACATAGTGTTGAGGGGGAAAAGCAAAAAGTTGAGACTAGAGAGTTATGCAGTCTCCAGTTTTTACATGGCCTAAAACCATGTTTAGGAGTTTGGGCTTTTATTTCAAAAGCATTAGGAAGTTACTGAATAATTTTAAGCGAAAAAGTATTTGATAAAGATTTATATTTGAAAAAGATCATTTCTGGCTGCAGTGTAGCACATAAATTAGAGAAGAACCTAAGTATCTTGTGAGACCTGTTAGGCAGTTATTGCAGTAGTCCAGACCAAAAGTTAATGGTGCCCTAAGCCAAGGTTTTGGCATTGAAAAGAAAAACAGTTGGGACTTCCCTGGTGGTCCAGTGGTTAAGACTCTGCATTCCCAGTGCAGGGGCCCCAGGTTCAATACCTGGTCAGGAAACTAGATCCTGCATGCCGCAACTAAAAAATAAATTAAAAGGAGCCCGCATGCCACACTAAAAAAAAGATCCCACGTGCCACAACTAAGACCCAGCGCAGCCAAATAAATATTTTTAAAAAAAGAAAGAAAGAAAAACAGTTGATGGATTCGAAAGATAATTAGGAAATAACGATTTATGTAATATGAAAGGATAAATGAGAAGTCAAAATGACTCCCAGGTTTCTATCTTCAAAAAAAAAAAACAACTAAACTGGGTGGACAGTGATCCCAGTGACTGAAATATAGAATGTAGGAAAGGAGCACCTTTCATTTGGGGTGTTGGGGTGGGAGAAGCGGCAGATGATATATTTAGTATAAGAATGTTTGAGTTTTAACACATGGTTCCCCTCTGTGTTTTTTATTTCATGGTCATATTTGTTCCTAGATCTGAAATGTTTTTTTGTATCCATCTGATAATCTTGTCCTGAAGACAGATGTATATTGATTTTTAGCATCTTAAAGTAAACTTTCTTACATCTGTTTTCTATCACATGGATTAATTGCTAGTGTAATACTAGGATTGTGTGAGGTACATTGGTACATTGAGTGCTGAAAATTATTGGTTAAGAAAAATTGTGCCTCTGTCACCTTCTTTTTATGAGTATGTTTTGATAATAAAAGTAATAATCCTCATCTTATGCCCTAAAATACCAGCCTCAACTCCCCAATCTTTCTTCCACTTGAAACGCTCAACATCAACTAACTTTGAATATCATGGTTCCAAATTTCCAGAAGTGGTCTGATTGGTTGATTCTTTCAGATATTCATTCCTGGTCCAGTAAGCTAAGGCCAGAGGGATAGGTGGGATCTTATACGCTGCAGAGCTGCCCCTTGGAGGCTATGGAAAATTACATTCTCCAAGAATGGAGGAGTATAATTTTTTTTTAATTGGAATCATACTGCTTTTTGCACTTAATAATATCCTGAGTTTCTTTTCCTCTTTTAATGAACATTCAGAATTAGTTTCAATGATAAATAGTCAGCAAGTCAGTTCAATTAAAAAATGATGACTAGTTGCTGACTTAGAGTCTAAAACCAAGATGCTGTAAGCTTCAGAGTTGTCTGTGCTATAGAAAATTATCTACCATCTAAATGGTTACAATGCAATATTGGGGCAGGTAAAGAGCACTTAGTAATTTTAAAACAATCCATGTGAAATAAATCTGTAAAGGTAGTTCTTGTTAACCAGTTGAATTCTTTTTATGAGAACTTCCTTAACTTACTAAGATGAAAATTTTTGCTTTGTAAAGTGTTTGAGAAGGGAGGGAGGGAAGGAAGTTCCTTCCTCTTCTCCCTACTCTTACCTATATTAAAAATAATGAAATTCAGATAACTAGAACAAAATTATGCCTATATTATTTATAATAATATTTATAATAATAATAATATTATTATTATTCCAGCTAGCCATAATCTAGAAATTGAGAATGAACAGAAAGAAATAAAAGGTTAATATTTTTTCTTACCTCCTTGGATGAATGTTTTAAATATATATGTTGTCATATACTTATATGGTACATGAGATGTTTATTACATATTTTATGTAGCTCTTTTGATTTAGAATATGTTCAAGGCTCATTTGATAATTAATGTAAAAACGCTCATATGACATACAGTGTAATAAATGGGAAAATCTCAGTACTTAGCTTAAGTATTCTATCCTAATTCTTACTTCATCTACCCTAAACAATACTTCATTCCTAGTACTTGGTCATGTGACATGACCTTTGAATATGGCTATTTATTCTTCTCCATCCTTAACCATAGTGTTTCTGATGATTGCTTAAGTTTCAGAACCATTGCTGTAGGTCAGTGTTTCTCAACCAAGGGCAGTTTTGTCCCCCAGGAGACATCTGACAATGTCACTTTTGGTTGTCACAACTGGGGAGTGTGGGGTTGCTACTGGCATGTAGTAGGTAGGGGTCAGGAATATTGCTAAACACTATACAGTGTACAGGGCAGCCCTTCTCCCCACACCAAACAAAAAATTATCCCACCCAAAATGTCAGTAGTGCTGAGATTGAGAAACCCTGATCTAGATATGTAGTAAGGTGAGATTGTGTGTCCCAAGCAGGTATGTCTGAGGTTAGGATACATTACTCTTTGAACAGTGCATGTCACTCTAGTACAGAGTTCAGTTTATAAGAGGATATCCCAGTTATGTTATGTTCTGCTTCCTCAGATCCTGCCAGTTTTACCGAGATAACTAAAGACTGTGATGAGAATAAAGAAAACAAAACTCCAGAAGGAACTCAAGGAGAGGTTGATTGGCTCCAGCAGTATGATATGGAGCGTGAAAGGGAGGAACAAGAGCTTCAGCAGGCATTGGCTCAGAGCCTTCAAGAGCAAGTAAGAGATATTTATATTGCTACTTTCTCCATACCTATCTTTTCCAAGAAATAGAACAATAATAATAGTAAAAAACATTTGTTAAGCACTATGTGTCAGGCATTATTCCAGGTGATTTACATACGGTGAACCACTGAGCCACCAAAACAAAGTAAACTTGTTTGGGGCTTTTGCCTTGGGTTTGGAACAGAAACATTGGTCCTTTTTCTTTTTTAAAAAACCTAAATGCAAAAAAATGTCCTGTTGGTTACCTCCTGTTACTATAATTTATTGCACACTAAAGCAAGACGAGTTGTTAGAGATCATCCCTAGTCCAACTTTATTTTGCAAGCAGTTGAAACAGCCGGTATACCATGATGATTTTATCATTAATATTTTAAGGCAAAATGTTTGTTTTGGTCATTTTCTCACAATATGAATCCTTTCCTATGAATTATTTGAACATAAAATTCTCAGGAATATTGTCTGAATTTTTAGATTTTAGTCATAGACTAACATTTATCTGTTCTTTTCTTTATGTAGTTGTCTATTCTTCAATTTTTAGTTCTTTATGCTTATATTTGCCAAAGCTGGTTGATTTGCACTGTTGCAGTCAGCTGAGGTATCTGACTAAAAGGTGATATTTTGATGGTTATCTAATCCTATACAATACATGTTAGTAATAAAAATTTGCCAAGACTCCCTAGAATGAATGCACAATTTTAGTGTTTGCAAATATCAGATTAAGAGATCTAATGTCACTAGAATATTGGGCCTTAATTTAAACTGCACATTAATATTATCTAGGGAGCTCTAAAAAAATACTGATGCCTGGGTTGTTCTGCCCCTCAGAAATTCTGATGTAATTGATCTGGAGTGTGGTCTGGCATCTAGATTTCTTTTTTTTTTAATAAGGGTTTTTTTTTAAAGAAAAAAAAAAAAAAAACTTCCCCCAGTGATTCTAATGTGCAGCCAAGATTGAGAACTCCTGCTTTAAAACTATTTCAGAGCCACCTGCTCTGTATCCTTTTATTGATATTTATAAGAAGTACCTCCCTGGTTGCCTTGTCATCAAGATGTGTATATGTCAAACTATCTTACAAATAACATATAGTAATCATTTGTTATAGAAAACTTAGTGTAAAAGGCCATGGTTTGGTTTCTTAACAGTAGTTCCTTATAGTGCAGAAAAAGAAAAAATTCAGCAACCCTCCTTTTCTTAGACAAAAGACATATATTTTTCTTGTCAGCTGACCCATTTAAAACTATCTTATTTTTCTCAGATATGAGGATAGGATCATGAGATGAAGTTTCTTTAGTTTGGTATACCTGCATCATTCTATTAATTACTAAAAGAGAGTCCTTTACCTTGTTTCAGCATAGACTTTATATACTTGGATAAATTTAAGTAATCATATTTCCTCTTAGAGATCACCTCTGTAACTTTCTTGAACACAGTATTATTGCTCCCAGGACTATAATGCAGAATAGCTCATTCTAAGCTTCTTATACATTTAAGTAACTTTAACAACAAGTCTAGAATTGAGAAAAGTATAAAACAATTTTTTTTTTTTACTCATACATCCTTTGTAAGTTATCTTTTCTCTGAAAATGAGAGGGAAATTTTTTTTTTGTAATAAACATTTTCCTATTCCTTTTATAATGAGTCATCTAGTTGAGACATTTTCAGAGGTACAATTTTTTTCTAAGAAAACCTCGTATGTATTAGAAAAGCAACAGTCAGCAGCATTCATTTAGTATTTACCAAGCTTCTTTTACATGTTTATGGTTTCTTTAACAAGAATAAAAATAGAAATCTGTGAATAATATGTTGCGGAAATATTGTTTATCTTTTTTTTTTTTTTTTTTTTTTGCGGTACGCGGGCCTCTCACTGTTGTGGCCTCTCCCGTTGCGGAGCACAGGCTCTGGACGTGCAGGCTCAACGGCCATGGCTCACGGGCCCAGCCGCTCCGGGGCTTGCGGGATCTTCCCAGACTGGGGCATGAATCCGTGTCCCCTGCATTGGCAGGCGGACTCCCAACCACTGCGCCACCAGGGAAGCCCAATATTGTTTATCTTGATGTCATAGGCATAGGGTCTGTGCTAGAGCCAGCTCCCTGTCAGCTTAGGAGAGCCCACTATACATACTTCCCAAATCTGCATTCATAGTCACATTGGTAGCTTAAAATTGGCCATGGTAGGAGTATTTATACCAAGGAACATGGCAAATCCTGTAAATCAGGGGAAGAAAAGAGAGCTATTCACTAAGTATCTGCTATGTTCCAGGTATCTCATACATGTTAGAAGAAAAGGGAATTACATCATAATGTCACATTGAATGGCTTTTGGTTGGCAAGCCAAGCATCACTAACTAGAAAAGATAGCATTTAAGCCTTTTTAACCCCCAGGATTTTGTTTTAGGAAGACAGTGTTGGAAAAAGTAAAGAACTTCTCCACATCCCTCAAGAGGTCATGTTCCAAACATCCATAAGATTATAGAAAACATTAGCAAATACTTTCAGAGCAGTGGATTTTGTCCTCATTAAATAAGTTTAATCAATACTGCTTTAAATACCTTAGTTTTGTTCTTATCCGTTTAGGAGGCTTGGGAACAGAAAGAAGATGATGACCTCAAAAGAGCTACGGAGTTAAGTCTTCAAGGTATGGAGATTAATTACATTTTTTTAATATGCTGAAATGTATCACAGAAGAGCATATAAAATGTTTTTGTTATTTTTAATAACAGTAACAAATTTGAACACCTCCCAGGTAAAGATATAGAACCTTAGAAGTTACCTGTATACGCCTTCCCTTCCCTCCCTCCCAAAGGAAACCACCATTCTAAAATTTGTATTCATCATTAGCTTACATTTAAAAAATAATAATAATGTCACCATGCATATCCATATTCCTAAACAATACTTCTTTGACATTTTAAATATGAGCTTTATTTTAAAGTTAAAGAAACACTGAAAATAAACACTTTTTACAAATTATATCAAACACTTAAAACATAATCTGGAAATGTTAAACATTAATTCTTAATTCAAAATAATGACATTCATAGAGTACATCCTGGTGCTGGCCAATATGGAGTTTACTTAAATCTAGTAGATTTTATGTAAGCTTAACCATTAATCCTTCCTAAAATTCGGTGATTATGATTCAACTTTATAAGGTTAAGCAAGTCTTCTGTGTAATACCCTCATATAACTTTTTCAAATACAAACATTTATACCAGCAAGGAAATTATTAAAACATATATAAATTATGCTGAGGGGCTTGATTAAAAGGCTTTCTATATAGAGGGAGGCATCTCGCCTTAGAAAGCACACACACGCACAAAACCACTTAATTGAATATAAGATGCCAGGACATTCTTTTAGTCATGTTACACAGCACACTGCACATTTATAAGTGTCATTCTATTATGTATGAACTGAAAACATATATTTTTTAAAAGCCCTTGCCACAAGGGAGTGGAATATACCTGCATTAAGCACAGAAACGCAGAGCTTTTTACAGGATGTCAACTGACTGCCTGTCTCCAGCTGGCTACCAGGCGCCACTGAAAACTGTCACCACCCTCAGAAAGGCAAGATGTTCTTGTTAATGATGTCCATGGCCTCCAGAATCTCCTCCTCCTTGATCACAAGCGGAGGTGCAAACCTGATGATATCACCATGGGTTGGCTTGTCCAGAAGTCCATTATCTCGAAGTCACAGACATACCTTCCAAGCATCACAGTCTTTGGTTTCTCTAATAACAATAGCATTTAATAATCCTTTTCCTCTTACAGCAGTTACAATATCAGAAGGTCGCTTCATGCGTTCATTTCTCAAGATGATACCCATTTGTCTGCATTTTTCAGCAAGGTTTTCTTCTTCCAAAACCTCAAGGGCTGTGATGGACACTCGGCAGCCTAGTGGATTGCCACCGTACATAGAACCATGTTCCCCTGGTTTAATGGTCAACATTATTTCATCATTATACAACACTGTGGATACAGGGTATAAACCACCAGAAAGTGCCTTTCCTAGAAGAACTGTATCAGGTCTGACATTTTCGTGATCAATAGCCAGCCATCTACCAGTTCTGGCCAATCCTGTCTGTATTTCATCAGCAATAAACAGAGCCTGGTGCTGGGTTTAGAGCTCTTGCACACCCACAAGGTAGCCTGGATCCAGAACAACAACGCCTGCTTCACCCTGAGTTGGTTCCACCATGAATGCCACAACATTTGGATCCTGAAGTGCACACTCAAGAACAGGCAGATCATTATATGGAGTGATTTCAAAACCTGACATAAATGGTCCAAAACCATTGTAACTGGTTGGGTGTGTGGAACTGGAGATTGCTGACAATGTTCTACCCCAAAAGTTTCCGGCTGCAAAAAACAATCTTTGGGATACCCTTCTCAGTAGTATATCCCCATCTCCGAGTAAGTTTGCAAGCACTCTCTCCAGCCTCCACTCCTGTAATCATAGGAAGAACTTCGTAGTAGTTCAAAAGTTTAGTAACATACTCTTTTTTTTTTGTCTGCGTTGGGTCTTTGTTGCTGGACTCGGGCTTTCTTTAGTTGCAACGAGCGGGGGCTACTCTGTTGCGGAGTGTGGGCTTCTCATTGCGGTGGCTTCTCTTGTTGTGGAGCACAGGCTCTAGGTGTACGGGCCTCAGAGTTGTGGCACGTAGGCTTCAGTAGTTGTGGCTCGCGGGCTCTAGAGCGCAGGCTCAGTAGTTGTGGCACATGAGCTTAGTTGCTCCACGGCATGTGGGATCTTTCTGGAACAGGGCTCAAACCCATGTCCCCCTGCATTGGCAGATGGATTCTCAACCACTGTGCCACCAGGGAAGCCCTAGTAACATACTCTTTGTATTCACCAGGCATGTTGTTGTAGAAAGCTCTAGACGTTAAGGGCACTTTATCCACCTGACTTTTCGAAGCATTCAGTCTTTGGATGACAGTGCCCTTGGTTGATAGCACTGTAAGCACTCAGAAAGTCAAAATATTTTCTGCCTTCTAAATCCCATATGTAAATACCTTTTCCTCTCTCCAGGGCTACAGGTAAAGGGTGGTAGTTGTGGGCACCATATTTAGATTCCCATTCAAAAATGTAATAAGAGGATGGAGGGCCTTGGACTGTGTTTTTAGTTGCAGCAGATGTATTGGGTTGGTCAAAAAGTTCATTCGAGTTTTTCCGTACCATCTTGCAAACTTTTTGGCCAACCCAATAGCAGAAGCCACTGAAGAATGAATTCCACGGTGAAGGACAGCAACAGTCTGCACATGTGCTAGTCTGGAAAACATGATGTCCTTCAAGTAGGAATATCACCAACCATCCCTTCTTCCCACAGTTCAGATTAGAATACAGATTTTTAACCCAAGATCCAGGAATGGTCTTCACAGGGTCCAGTAACTCCTGGCAGCACCTCCAAGACTAGCTCAGGACATGTGGCATCAACTGAACAGCTGCCCTAAACAATATATTTTTTTAATTTTGAAAAGTGAAATAGCAAGGACAGTCTATCTGTAATCCACCTGTATGACAGAGCAATACTGCCACTGTTAAGACTGCTAGGAGAAGATAATGTGACTTCAGTTTCCCCGTGAATTTACAAGAGCTCACTCTGGGGAAGCCAGTGAGCAAAGTCGTGAATGAGTATTCAAAAGCATAAGGTTCACCATAGTCACGGCATTTGGCAGAACTAATTTATGGACCATGTGCTGGAAGTCTACCAGAGCAGGTAGTCACGGGAAGTGAGCTAACTGTATTTTCTAAGATCACTCTGGTCTTTCTCTGGCTGTGAGAAATAGATTAAAGCAAAACACTTTGCTGGTATAAAATGAGTGTTCTAGGCTGATCTAGACACCAGGGCATGGTGGAGAGAGCAAGAGTTTCACTGGCAGATGGTTGAGACAGTTACAAAGAAGAATTCAAGCTAGGCTCACCTAGGCATTCTGTCCTCACATTTAAAAGATGGTACAATGGTGGTGATGAATGGCTGTCTCAAGTCATATTGTTCCAGTCTGGACTGGTTGCCCTCTACGTCCATGCGCAGATATCCTGAGATCTCCCTAACCATTCTCCGGGGGATTCCCTCTGATTCGCTCTTTTGTTTGAATCTCCCATTTCCTGTATGACTCTTTTCTCATCCTTTGTGTACTTATGCTTTGATGGAGAACATCCCCAGTAGTTTTCTTGAAGAAGAGGGGATGTGACTTAGATTTTTTGGAGGACTTGAAAGTTTCATTCTGCCCCAGTATTTGACTGATAGTTGGTCTGAATATAGAATTCCGGGTTTACAATCATTGTAAAAGCATTGTTTCCCCCCACCTTCATGCTGCTGGGCAATGACAAAAGTCTTGTTTGCTGGGTTGCTGTATGAGAAGTCTAAAGCTGTTCTTTATTCTGATGTGACATCTTTTTTTTCTGAAAGCTTATAGGATCTTCTCTTTGTTTCCATTGTGATTAAGGTTCACAGTGATGTGCCTTGATGTGTGTCTGTTTCATCCATTTCTGCTGGGCACTTAGAGGATTATTTTAATCTAGAAACTTTTGTCCTTCAGTTCTAAGAAATTTTCACTGATTTCCTTCATTCTACTTCCTCTCTTTTCACTTTTTGAAACTCCTATTATTCAGACGTCCTAGTCTGATCCTCTTAATTTTCTCATCTCTTCTGTTTTCCATTTTTTTGTTATTTTGCTGTACTGCCTGGGAAGTTTCTCTGACATTATCACCAACTCCAAACTTTTTTTTAGTATTTTATTTCTATCATATTTCTAATTTTCAAGAAGTGGTTTTTGTGATTGTTACTTTTTTATAACATTTTGGGGTGGGGGTTTTCAGAGAAGTAATACCATCTCAACTCTCTGAGGATATTAAATATGGTTCATTTTTTTGTTTATTTGACATTTCCATCTCCCTGAATAGATTCTCTCTTCTCCAGATTGCTCTGTCCTGTGTGTTTATTATGGTCTTTATATTCCTTGTTAGAGTCTTTTTTCAGTTATCTAGTAATCCTTGGCTGTCAGCTCATGATTAAGAGTAGGGGACTAGCAGAAACTAACACACCATTGTAAAGCAATTATACTCCAATAAAGATGTTAAAAAAAAAGAAGAGTAGGGGACTAAAAAGATGATTGGAAGCTCTGAGTATATGAATAGCTAGGACTTGTCAACTTTGAGTTTTACAGGGATTTACTGTTTGGGGGATGATGTTAATATTTTAGGCCTTCCCTTGGGCTGGTAAGATTCCTAAAGAAAGTTTTCTAGTCTCTTGCCCTTGACTACAGGTAAAAGATGTGGCTGCCAGAGTTCTAGAAGCCAAGTATAGGCATAGGGCTGGGGGTGGGGATGGGAGTTATATTCATCTTTCAATATGCACACTGTCACCTACTCCCCTGTTTTCAGTATGGTACTCCCCTGTGCCTGGAATCCTCCAATCCAGAGACTGTTTTACCAACTCTCCAAGGAGCAAAGCTGCTGACTTCTGTCATTGCCCAGGAGCATGAAGTAAGGGGAAGTGGATCTAGGAGTCTGTAACTCAAACAGCTTTCACCTAATTCTTATTTTTTTTAATTAATTAATTAATTTATTTTTATTTTTGGCTGTGTTGGGTCTTCATTGCTCTGCGAGGGCTTCCTCTAGCCGCAGAGAGCAGGGGCTACTCTTCGTTGCAGTGCGCGGGCTTCTCATAGTAGTGGCTTCTCTTTGCGGAGCACGGACTCTAAGCACGTGGACTCAGTAGCTGTGGCTCGTGGGCTCTAGAGCGCAGGCTCAGTAGTTGTGGCGCACAGGCTTAGTTGCTCTGCAGCATGTGGGATCTTCCCAGACCAGGGATTGAACCCATATCCCCTGCATTGGCAGGTGGATTCTTAACCACTGCGCCACCAGGGAAGCCCCACCTAATCCTTATTTTTATCCTCTTCTTAGCCTCCAGTTTTAGAGGTACCTGCTATTTCCAAGTTGTATGTCTTTTGAGGACTCTGTAATATAAATTGGATTGGTTCTCAACTTTTCCATTACTGGCTTAGGTTTGACTTTCTTAGGTCTGCTAAGTCAGTCACCCCTCTATATTCCAGAGTCCAGAATTTTGATACTGTAGTCTCTTCCTGTTCTTCCCATTCTTAAGTGTTCATGTCTTTTAAACAACTCTATAAAACAAAGAGTCATTTATGCACAGATGCTCCTGGGATTCTTTATTTGAAGCTATTAGTAAAGATGGATTCTTCCAGTGGAAACACATTATTAAGAAGAAAAATTGGACCTTGAATTTGTTTGTTTAGTATTCTAGGTAAAACTTAGGAGTTTAAGGTTGGATTTCCATTATTTTTGTTAAATTTCAGAGTATGATTTAATGTTGAAAAAATGAAAGGATGTTGATCTTCTTATGGTCTCTCTTCTGTCAGATAATTTATGTTTGCTGGTGGCACCTATAATATACACCAAGTGTGTCAAATCTAACATATAGTTTATATAATAGAGAATTCAGTGAAATTGGATTATCTGTAATTTTTTTGTCACTTTTATTCCTTTCTTAAAAGAGTATTATCCCCTTTCATATAAATATATTTAAAACAAAAGGGAACATTTCTTTTACAGATAACTGGTGCCTGAATTTTTATTCCCTAGAGTAAGCTGGGTGAATTGGAACCCTAATAATAATATGTTTTATGTTTCTTAGAATGATAAAATGTGTACTTCAAGCTGTTTTGTACCTTCCCAATCGTATCTCTTTGTGTCTATTCCAAGAACTTTTACAAGACTTTGTCTTTGTGTTCTTCAGAGTTTAACAACTCTTTTCTGGATTCAGTGGGCTCTGATGAGGACTCTGGAAATGAGGATGTTTTAGATATGGAGTATACAGAAGCTGAAGCTGAGGAACTGAAAAGAAATGCTGAGGTGGGTGATGTTATATTATATTCCCTTTGTAGGTCAAGTTGTCAGTACTACTCCTGTTGTTCCTTATCTTCAAAAGCCCCACTGTCAGTGTCCATTGCAGGTCCCCTTCTGCCCCTTTGGCAGCCATCAAATGGTCTTCACTTTCTCTTGGCCTTTGCTCCTCATTTCTTACACAGAAGATTCAAAACAAAATGAAAAAAACAAAAAAAACCCACACATTCTGATCACCTTATGTGCGTGTTAGGTAATAACTTAGTTCTCAAAGTCATATGTATATTAAATCACCTTCAGTTCTACCAAAACTATTTTATCTTTAAGGTCAAATACTAAAAATAGTTGATTGTTACTCAATAAAAACTGTTGATGACATTAACTAGAGCACTTGAAATCTATTTTTACCCTAAATAATTGCTTTTTTCCCATTTTCCAAATTTTTTGTAGTTTTAATTACCCAGGATCCCACTATTCTAACACAACTACTGTTAGCATTTGATATATTCTTTTATCATCCCTACCCCAAAGTACCCCAAGTATGCTTTTAAAGTCATAGAATAAGTACAGTTTTTATCCTACTTGTTAAAGACTATAAGCGTTTTATTTTTAATGGCTATACTGTATTCCATCAATGAACATGCTATTTATTTTATTTAATTTTTAGTTAACATTGAGCATTTAAGTTGTTTTTTTTTTCATTATAATAAATATAGAGGAACTGTATATGATTGTAGTGTTTTCTATATTAGGATTTTCTTCTTTAAGGAAATTCCCAGAAATAAATTACAGCATCAGAGTTTTTGAACATTTTAATGGTTTCTGGCTTACCTATAAACTATATTTCTTCCCCAAATTATATCTTATAGTGCTGCCTGAACTGTGTATGATTGTAATGTTTTCTATATTAGGATTTTCTTCTTTAAGGAAATTCCCAGAAATAAATCACAGCATCAAAGTTTTTGTACATTTTAATGGTCTGGCTTACCTATAGCTATATTTCTTCCCAAAATTATATCTTATAGGCTGCCTGAAGTCCATGAATATCACTTTTCAGTTTTGTTTTACTTTTCTGCTAATAATATTTTAATAGCATTTCAAAAAATATTTAAAATGTAAAAGTTCATCCATAATCCCTACAGCAACACAGCAACTCTTTTCATTTTTTTCCATTCTGTTTTTCAGTACTTAGCCATTAACATATCTATTTTATAGAGCTATAGTTATGTGTTTTCATGTAAGTTTGAAAAACAAGTTAACATGTTGCTGACCCACATATTTTTTCTTTCAATAACTGAATGATACTGTACTGAGTTGATATACCAGTAACCATTTAACTATTACTGAGTGTATTGTTAGTTCCAAATTTTCATTATTATGGATAATGCTACAGTGAATAATTATATACATATATACTGTTTCCTTCTTTTGCATTATTAAGATAAACTCTTGGGGAGTAGAATTCTTGGGTTAAAGGATATGAACAATACCGACCACTGGGTTTTTTAATTGAGTCTAACCCCCCACACATTGAAACTTTGCCATGTCAGCTTTGATAATAAATTTAAAATTAGTGTTTTGCTTGTATTCAGATGAAGAGTTGAAAGTCATACCCACTTCTATTTTCCAGACAGGAAATCTTCCTCATTCCTATCGGCTCATCAGTGTTGTCAGTCACATTGGTAGCACTTCTTCTTCAGGTAAATGGACATTAAGATTTCAGCATTTTATAAATGGACTAGCCAGCATTTACTCCTTATTGGGTTGCTCTGAGCCTAGCTTTGTGAGGTGTAAGTTAAACGCATCAAGAAAAACTTTGAAATCTTTTCTTTGATCACACTAAGTGTGAATTGTGTTAATAGGTACAACTGTTTTGATTTCTCTATTCACCTGTGACCCAAATGTCCCTAAACAAAATATATTTATCAAGAAAGTTGTCCTGGTATAGTAAGGTGAAATGGGGTTGGCTGTTTCTCTTTCTGAAGCTTCCTGTCCCTGCGAAAAATTCAATATATATATTTTTTAATTTATTATTTTATTTATTTAGTTTTGGTTGTGTTGGGTCTCCGTTGCTGTGCACGGGCTTTCTGTAATGCAGCGAGTGGGGGCTACTCTTCGGTGCGGTGCGCGGGCTTCTCATTGCAGTGGCTTCTCTTGTTGTGGAGTGTGGGCTCTAGGTGCGCGGGCTTCAGTAGTTGTGGCACACGGGCTCAGTAGTTGTGGCTTGTGGGTAGAGCACAGGCTCAGTAGTTGTGGTGCACGGGCTTAGTTGCTCCGCAGCATGTGGCATCTTCCCGGACCAGGGCTCGAACCCGTGTCCCCTGCACTGGCAGGAGGATTCTTAACTACTGCACCACCAGGGAAGCCCCTTCAATACGTTTAAAAAAAATAAATAACCTTAATTTTAAGATTTTATTTATTTCAGGTCATTACATTAGTGATGTGTACGACATTAAGAAGCAGGCTTGGTTTACTTATAATGACCTAGAGGTATCTAAAATCCAAGAGGCTTCTGTGCAGAGTGATCGAGATCGAAGTGGTTACATCTTCTTTTATATGCACAAGTAAGAAACTTTGCCTGATCTGAAGCCGTGGGCTAAAAATCACTTGAATTCTTTCTTTTTTTTTTCTTTAAGGATAAAATGTTCCCATCAGTTAATTGGTTGAGATTTATGATTTTTATTGTCTTTGCTTAGGGTTCATGTCTTGATATTTCCAAAATATTTTTTCTCTTAACTCACACAGTAGAATCTAGGTATAGAACTTAAGATCTTTTTATGATGGAAGCTGTCCTGTCATAAAACTTTTTGGTCTTTCATTGTATCAGCTAGCAGATCTGAGTTATATGGATAGGAACTACATAGCATTTCTATCAAAGCTAGCTATTGCCATTCCCCCCTAAGTATTTTTAAGAATTGGCACATGGGGTTAAGATGGTAATAAAATGAATGAGCTGCTTATTTAATAAAATTTAGGCATCATGGGATTATGCAGCCTTTATCAATGTTTATTTTCTGTCTATCCTCTGTCTCTGTTCACTGAATTTCCTGTTTAACTTTTTATTTGTTTTATTTTAAGGGAGATCTTTGATGAGCTGCTGGAAACAGAAAAGACCTCTCAGGCACTTAGCATGGAAGTGGGAAAGACCACTCGTCAGGCTTCATGAGGAACAAACTCCGGGGTTGGCAGTGTGCACTGCATATTCTCTCCTACTGCCACCCACTTCTCTTTCCTCTGCCCGAGGAGAATTTAGAACTCTACTTGATGCGGGAGCAACAAACAGCTCAGGGCCAAACCAAAAGACGAAAATTGCAATTCTGCGGAACGCTCCATATTAATTGTTTTATGGAAACTTTGGTCTCACATCTGTAGCTGATTATCCTTTTTTTCTCCTACAAGAGTGGCACTTCCTTTTGTCTTAGGAATACATGTTGTAAATATATATATATGTACATACACACACACACATACACACACATATATGTGGAATGAATGGAGCCTTAAAGAGTTAGGATAGCCCACCAGAGTATGCCGGGTCAGAATTAATAGCACAGCAGTTTGGAGACTAAATGAAGTTGTCAAAGAGTCCATTCACCTGAAAAATGTGTGAAGATATACATATCATTTGGCATTTAGCTTTTATGTTCCTTGAGTAGTTTCACTCACGTCTGTAATCTTTCATGTGTGTTTCCTATTAGTAAAGTTCACTGGAAAGCCAGCTCTCCATGTTACACTAATGACAGTTTGTCCTCCTGACAAAGGAGGGACATTTCTGCCACCTGACTTGAGGAGCTTTTTTAAAAAAATTATTTCATGGATTCGTAATGCTTTTGCTGTTTACATGCAGTCCCAAGAAATGGATTGTTGGTGCTTTGGAATGTGTTATGTTCCCACATTTGGTATTCATTGTACACTTTGTATTTTCTTTAAAGAGATTCCTTCACACAGTATTTTCGTTGTATATCATCTATATTATTACCATGGTGAAGATAGAATCCTTTATTTTTCTTCTGTGTCATTCTTCCATGGAGCAAGCATTACCCTAACAGACTGCAGCCAAAACTTTAAGAGGTAGGAAAGTGATGTTGTCCCAATTGGGACTCCCCTACAAGATTACCTAGAGAATATGAAGAATGCTAGCATCTCTGTCTCCCATACATAGTGAGGTCAGGAGGAGTATTCTTGTGTTAAAGCTGAAACTCTGGACCACTAAAGCTGAAAGCCCTGCTTCAAGGGTGAAATTAAGCACATGAGCTATAGGATAAAGCTTAAACATATAACCATTTGCTGTCTGGCTTTGCCCTTAAAACAGGATGAGAATTAAAATATGATTGGTTTAAGTAATTCCAAGAACTAACAAATAACAAAGGTGCATAATTATCTTACTTTTTAGGTGCTTTGAGTTGAGGTTAAATGGGCTCAACATTAAGTGCTATGTTAGTCACTCAGCTGACATAACCAGCTTGGTTAAGCAGCTTGTGAAACCATATAAAGAATGAGTTTGAGAGTAGAATTTTGTTCCTAAAATAATTTTGTGAGCCCTGGAATCATTAGGATCACACAGAGTTAAGTATAGCAAAATGAAACCTTCAACATTTTCTTTCATTTTTAAGTCCAACATCACAGAAGATGTAACATTTTTTCTGGAAGATTGCCTTAAGAGAGCTCCAGCCCTACTCTTGAAACTTGGATGTGTTCTGACATAGTAACCTATTCTAAAATATTGAATCTTTGAATTGTAAATGGCCCCAGCACTTTTGCTTAACTACTGATAAAAGCTTTGTCTCCTACCATTTACCTACCTGTTAAGGTAGTGAACCTTCCAAAGTGGTACGGTGGTAGGATATGCAGGAGTAGTATAGAGCAGAGGAAAATACTTGTTTAAAAAACTAGCTTTAAAATTCTTGTTTATTTCCACTGGGGAGCCATTTTATTTTTTTCTTGGAAATAACTGGTTTTCTCATATGTGAGTGAAGTGATAATCAACTTCTTCAGCTGTTTATTACTTCTCTGTGTCTGTATTTGAGAGCTTTTGAGAGATGCTGTTAAAAATGATTGGGATGATTTGACATGAGTGGGTGCATTTAGGGCATTTAAACAAATAGATGTAATGCCATAAGCCTAGGTTGCCCATGAAGTACCCTCGTTTGACTTGCTTTTCATAGCTTGTGTGTGTGTATGGTTTAGAAGTACACTTGGCTTGAACCTAATTTGATTTGCTCTTCATGTCTTAGGCAGGAATTATTAGTTGAAAAAAGTAGATGAATTATGTCACTGCTCATATACTTGCAAGTTTGGGACTTGAAATTTCCTTGATGTCTGTCCATTGTTTTGGCCTGGTCAGCCTTCCTCTCTCCCTTCACTCCTTCAACTATTACCCCTTTCACTACAGAGTTACTTTCTCATTTTGGTTCAGTGAAGGATTAATGACTATACATGGAGAGTTCAGCTGGACCATGTTGATGGAGTTTGTTGTTTTTTTCAGCTGACTGTATATATTTAAAAATTACAAGTAGATAATATTTTTTGTGCAGTTTGCTCAGAATTGGGGAATGGGGCATTTGGCATGTTGGTGCCTGAAAGGGACAAGTTAGATAGGGACAGAGAGCTTCAGTTCCAGGCAGCTTGCACAATAACTAATATTCCTATTGAAAATACCAAATATGTTACTTTAAATGACTTTGAATTGGAACTTGACAGTTCTTAGTTCTACACACAACTGATCTTAATTGGAATTTTTTGGAAGGGAAAGCTAAACTAAAACTTGTTGATTATTATCACCTAATATTATTACAGAGGATTGGAAAGTTGCATGTGCCAGGTGCTGCTATCACTTTAGAAGCCCTGACTATAATTTAGGCCTATAAGGAGATAGATTCTGTTTTGTAGGGAATATATTTATGTGTACAGACTCAGAAGTTCTGTTTCAGCAGGATAGAATAAGAAGCAAGTCCATGAATTATTCTTCTATTTATATTTTGATTGCAAGAGCTACTTGTTTACTTGCCATGGTCTGTTAATTTCAGGCCTAACTTAATGGCTCAATAACAAATGTAAATGTGTTTACATTTTAAGAAGTATGCAGTGATACTTAAAGATCAGTTTATTAACTCTGGGAGGCAAATACTAGACTAGATATTTCTTTATTTCTCTCCTTGATCAAGTGTAAAATTCTTCTAAAAGAGAAACTTTAAGAATTAAAACCTCAGCAAGTGAATTCATGAATTTACCTATTCTTCCATATTGCAGTTACCATTATGTAACTCTATAAATATAGCTCTACACATGTATAGCTAGTTGTATAATGAAAATTATTCGGAAACACCTAAATTAAAGAGATTCTTGGCAGTATCTCATATGTAGTGGAGCATTCTGAGTGTAGAGAGAGCATGGGCGTTGAAAACATACAGGAGAAAAAGGTAGTTTGTAAACTCATTTGTGATCTACTGAACAGAGATAATATTAAAACAAATAAAAATATTACCCTTTTTCCTCTTTCTTCTCTGTCTAAATCGACTGCAGTGGATGCTCTTAGTCATCCAGCCATTTTTGCCCTTTTGTTTTAAATCAGGGAAACAGAGCTGGATCTCCAAGTACATGTGGATCTTGTGTATACCTGGAGATTTTTAGAAAAATCAACACCCAGTACTAGATGCAAGTCACATAAAAGTGTCCCCCCCCAAAACAGAAACATCTTTTTCCTCCTCCCCATCTTGCTTTACACCGAGTAATGCTCTTTAAGTGTGTACAAAAACTAAACAGATTTCTGCCCTCTAACATCTTTCTAGTGCATTACTTCAAAATTCTAATTTTGTCTCTATCAATGTCTTATTAACATCTGAAAAAAGATATATATTTATTTTATTGGAAAACTATAGTTTGTTAGGCCTTGAGAGTTTCGTGACAGGTTTCTTTTGCGGTGTCTCACCACGACCACTGACTTCTTTATGGCATGCTTTGATTACTAAACTTCAGGCAGTCTCTTTTGTTGTATCATATTTACACACAATTAGTGTTTTCCTTTCCATGTGTACTAAGTGTCTGAGGTTTTGAAGTTTTTAATAAAAAATGTGCCAGTATGAATACAAGCAGTTGATTTCAGTAATTTGGACTTAAAGTGCAGAGGTTTGAAGTAGAGACGTGTCCACTGGTGTCAGAATAGAGTGGATGAGGGTCTGCATCAGGACTGGAGTTCGTTAGGTCCAATGCCAAAACAGAAGAGCAGTCATCTGAAGTGGTCTGTTTCAAGAACAGAATGGGTGGAAGAGTGAGACACAGTGGTTGTACACACCTCTCGTCTTTAGGTTTCCCTCCCTGTCTTTTCCTTCCATCCCCATCTTCTCTGGCCTATTGTCAGTGTTGTTTATTTATGCTACGGAGAGGAGAACAGAAGTAAGCTTCCTACACTTTGCCTAGTTGAGCCACTACTAGGTTTGCTGGCAGCTTTGGCCACATTATTTGTGAGGTGATTTTCTTTCTTTGTGTTCAGAGTGACTTTTGATTCTGATTCTTTATGTTGTTTTGTATGGAGCGGCACTTTATCTGTGTTTTAGCAGAACTGTTCCTCTGTACCCTGTACGGTTTTTGTTTCCTTTTTAAATTATGCATAGAGTTTTTTGTGTGTGAAATTAAAGCCTTTATTAACCTTGTGTTGGTTCAACTGTTATTTCTGAAAAGGACATATTCTTGCAGACACTTAACCAGTTGTTGAAGTTGTGGAAATCACCTTCTGTTGGCCTTCTGACTTGGACTTTCAAGCGCACTGTTACACCTTAAAGGGAATGAGATGGGAAACCAGGTATGGCTGAGTCAGCACCAGCGTCCGGTGGATTTCATCTGAGGAGCCTGTGAAGCTTTGCAGAGGTTCTGGATAACAGTTCTAAACCCAGCATGGGCCTTAGCTGTGCTCTTCCTTTGCCTTATTATTAAGAGTACCAGAGAGGGGGGTGAGATAGCATTTGCATTTCATACTTGCTGTTAGGCCTCAAGCCTAGGCCTAGTGGGTATGTTGCTCTCGCTGGGTACTGGTTAGTGAGTATTTTGAAACCTCCTAAATAGGGCCATCACCTGGGCCATTCAGCTCTTTCAAAGAATGGGTCCCCTTTAACATCACCTGAGGAAGGCAGTAAGAAAAGTATATGTGAAAAGGAAAAGCCATTGCTCTCGGAAAGATACAAAACTGCAAAATGCTTAAGCCCACCTGCCATAATTAAAAATGAGTCACGATAAAAGCCTAGGGAAGGCTCTTCCATGAAGTGTTGGGCTGCTCTTCTAAGAAGGGAAAGCTCTAGAACAGGATGGTTTAAAAGTAATGCAACACCCAGGATAAAAAAAAAATGCAACCACCTTCTTCAGAGCTGAAATTGGCACCACAGGCTCCTTATGGAGGAATCATCTTTCTGGAGGAATAGGTAGATTACTAAACAGAAGTGGCATTGCCACAGACTGCTGCTCACAGGTACAACTGTAAATTTTCACTTCCATTAATATAGAACTAATACCAGTAATAATAAAATGAAGCTCTGCAAACGGGGTAGGGTACTGCTTTAAACCACAGCTACCCTTGCTTCTCAAAATAGTCCTTTTTCTTTCTTGAGGTTTTGTTGTTTCCATCGAGGCAGAGCAGAGAAGGCAGCAGGAGTCATCCCCAAGGCCTTGGTGAAATCCTCAACAGACAGGTGCTCCTAGAAGAGGAGAGGAACCAGAGGGCAAAGGTCACATTCTTGCCAGAGTTTGACTTGTTGAGTCATATAGGTGTGTACAGACAAATGAGCAAAAACAGTCAATGTGAGAGCCAGGAAAGGGATGGGAAGCGGGGAGGTGGCATTTTGAGGTCCAAGAGATTTGATCCCTGAATTTGGAACATAATGGAAAAGGACGGTAACAACATGAGGCAGATAGAGCTCCTTTTCTTTTGACCAGGGTCAAGTTCACACTAACCCTGAAATAAGAATTACCACATTTGACTTAGCTTGGTTAAAATGTTGCTTCTCTTTCTAGGTCTTAGTTTTCCTCTCTATAAAAATGGGAGAGGGCTTCTCTGGTGGTTGAGAATCTGCCTGCCAGTGCAGGGGACACGGGTTCGAGCCCTGGTCCAGGAAGATACCACATGCCGTGGAACAACTAAGCCCATGTGCCACAACTACTGAGCCCGAGAGCCACAACTACTGAAGCCCGCGCGCCTAGAGCCTGTACTCCACAACAGGAGAGGCCACCACAATGAGAAGCTCGCGCACCGCAACGAAGAACAGCCCCCGCTGGCCGCAACTAGAGAAAGCCTGCATGCAGCAACGAAGACCCAACGCAGCCAAAAATAAATAACTAAATTTTTTTTGTTTTTGCGATACGCGGGCCTCTCACTGTTGTGGCCTCTCCCGTTGCGGAGCACAGGCTCCGGATGCGCAG
Organism: Globicephala melas; assembly: GCF_963455315.2. Lineage (NCBI taxonomy): Eukaryota > Metazoa > Chordata > Mammalia > Artiodactyla > Delphinidae > Globicephala > Globicephala melas. The sequence goes on from NC_083320.1 coordinate 19,174,410, forward strand.
GCTCAGCGGCCATGGCTCACGGGCCCAGCTGCTCCGCGGCATGTGGGATCTTCCCGGACCGGGGCACAAACCCGTGTCCCCTGCATCGGCAGGCAGACTCTCAACCACTGCGCCACCAGGGAAGCCCAGTAACTAAATTTATTTTTTTAAAAAAAGCTTCATGACATTGAATTTGGAAGTGATTTCTTAGATGTGACTCCAAAGGCACAGACAACAAAAGAAAAAAAAAGTGGACTTCATGAAAATTAAATTTTATGCATCAAAAGACGACACACAGGGACTTCCCTGCTGGTCCAGTGGTTAAGACTCTGCGCTCCCAACACATGGGGCACGGGTTCGATCCCTGGTTGGGGAACCAGGATCCCACATGGCGTGCAGTGCAGCAAATAAATAAATAAATAAACAAACATGCCTGGGGAAAAAAAAAGACTACACACAGATGGAAGAAAATAGTTGCAAGTCATATATCTGATGACTTGCAACTATTTTCTGATGATGCAGCCAAAAATAAATAAATTAATTTTTTTTTAAATGGGCAAGGACTTAATTAGACATTTCTCCAAAGACAACATACAGATGGCCAATAAGCACATGCAAAGACACTCAACATCACTAATCATTAGGGAAACAAAAACCAAAACTTCAATGAGGTACTACTTCATGGTCACTAGGATGGCTATTACGAAACAAAAACAAAAACAAAACGGTAGTGTTGGCAGGAATGTAGAGAAACTGGAACCCTTGAGCATTATTGGGAACCACTACGGAAAACGGTATGGTATGCCTCAAGAATTACCATATGACCCAGCAATCTGCTTCTCTGTATATACCCAAAGGAATTGAAAGCAGGATCTTGAAGAGAGATTTGTACACCCATGTTCATAGCAGCATTATTCCCAATGGCTAAAATGTGGAGGTAACCCAAATGTTCATTGACAGATGAATAGATAAGCAAAAAGTGGTATGTAAATACAACAGAACATTATTCAACCTTAAAAAAGAAGGAAATTCTGACACCTGCTACAACATGGATGAACCTTGAGGATACTGTGCTGAGTGAAATAAGCCCATCACATAAAGACACATGCTGTATGAGCCCACTCACATGCAGTTCCTAGAGGAGCCAAACCCATAGAGACAGAAAGCAGAATGGTGGGTGCCAGGGGCTGGGGGAGGAGTGGTGATGGGGGAGTTGTTTAATGGGTGCAGAGTTTCAGTTTGGGAAGATGAAGAAGTTCCGGAGATGGGCAGGGCTGATGGTTGCACAATGAGGTGAATGTGTTTATTAATGCCACTGAGCTGTACACTTAAAAATGGCTAAGATGGTAAATTTTATATTATGTATATTTCACCATAATTTTAAAAAAAGGGGGAAAAAAGAAAGTTAAGGTCATCTGATCCCAATACATGCTCCACAGCACCACACTCACCCCCTTTCCTGAGTGATTTCAGGGATCCTGTAAAGGTCATCTTTCCCTCCCAGACCGGCAAAGTAATACTACTGTGCTCACGGGTGACTGAATTTTACCATTATAGTTATCTTCATCTCTCTTGGCTTCTAGGTTTGTTCCTAGTTAAAAGGCAACATGTTCCTGGTTAAACCTCACCAGGCTTCTATATTCCACTGTGGATGCATCAGCCATTATTTTGTGGGAACAGGTTTTGCTTAGAGATGGTGGCAGGTAGCAGCAGGGGTACAACTGAGGTGAAGAGAAAGATGCTAAGAAAAGAAGCTAGGAAAGCCACGAAACAAATTTAGAGTCAAATTTTGCCTAGCTGTTGAGTGGAAAACAAAATATTTGGGTAAATGACATGTACCAGCTTCTCTCATCCTGTGGCTAATCTAGAAGATTAGACAGCGAAATTCTACCTTTTCACTCTTGGTTTGAAAATCATGACTGGGAGTCACCTTTCTAGACCTTGGTTCTCTTCAGCCATAAGACTGAAATGACCTCTGCTCCCAGTTCAAACATGATACAGTAGTGAAACTTCTGGGAGCTGGCCAGTATCCTCAAGGCATACTCAAGTAAGAACCCCAAATTCAAATTGTTAGAAAAGAGCATCTCCCACCTCCATCTCTGCTCCCCAGGCACCAGAAGGGGACAGAGTCGGGGTGAGAGCAACGGGTTTCTTTTCAATCCAGGCTGTTCTGCTATGTAGGATTGCCCTGGAGAATGCTTTTGTGACTCCCTCAGAGAGCCCTGAACTGAACAGCTTCTTGGTAAACACATGTAGATGGATTTCAAGCTCAGGTGTATCTGAAGCCCCAGTTTTCTAACCTGTCATCCCACCTCTGGGCATTTTTGGCTCAAGGCTCCTGGGAGGCCTCCCCACTCCCCCAGGCAGGGCAGTGGAGCACCTTGTTTTGGAAGAAGGTCCCTCACAGCTGTGGCTGCCGTCTCGATGATCTGCAAGTGCTTTAGGTGCCCTCTCTCTGTCCCACCCAAGCTGGCTCCGCAGCTTGGTTGAGACTTTTGGACTCTGACCCCCAGGCTGGAGGGCAGGGACTGCCCATCCCAGTGGACTCGTATCCTTCCACTGGTCCTGTTCTTGAACCCTGCGGTCCTACCAGCTGATTACTGGCCTCACCCATGCCCACATCCGCCTCTCTGTGGTTTACTCATTGGTACTCAAACAGATTACCCTATGGCTACTGCCTCTACGTCTGAAGCAGCCAGAGAGCTTGTCCACTCTCCCCACTTGGCATGGAGCCCACAGCTCTGCTGCAAGAATCCACACTACTCCCACAATTTAAAAAAGAAATCAGCAGCAACTGATTTTTTAAAAAGAATCTAAGACTTTTTTTTTTTTTTTTTTTTTTGCGGTACGCGGGCCTCTCACTGTTGTGGCCTCTCCCGTTGCGGAGCACAGGCTCCGGACGCGCAGGCTCAGTGGCCATGGCTCACGGGCCCAGCTGCTCCGCGGCATGTGGGATCCTCCCAGACCAGGGCACGAACCCGTGTCCCCTGCAACGGCAGGCGGACTCTCAACTACTGCGCCACCAGGGAAGCCCAGAATCTAAGACTTTTTAGACTGCTTCTACCATGGCAGGGTTGTCTTGATTCTGTTTGTTATATTCAAAATTAGTGATCTACTTAGCTTCCATGTTTTAAAATAGGTAAATGCATATTTAACTTTGTTAGATATTGCACAATTCCCCTCTACAGGGGTTGTAACATTCTGCCCTCACACCAACAGAATAATATATGTTTCTCCACAGCCTTACCAACAAAATATATTGTCAATATTTAGCCCCCTTTTAATCACCTGGTTCAATAATGTTGGCTGCCCTTCCCTTTAGAAATACTTTTTCTGTGCTACATGATATGACAGTAACAGCGGGACTCAGAAGACCTGATTCTTGCTCTGACTTCGCTACTGACTAGTTACATCACATTAGGCAAGTCACTTCCCCGCTCTGGGTCTGAGTTTTCTCAGGTGCAGAACAATGATAATAACAGCCTACAAGTATAGAGCACTTCCTATGTACCAGGGGCTGGGCAAATAATAATATTTGTAACATTATTATGAATAATAATATTATATGATATTGGGATCATCCCAATTTTACAGTGAGGACACATGGGTGGATGTGGGAGAGAATGCATAAAAGGGTTCTAAAGGTGACGGGCAGGATGCAATGTTCTGGAAACAATACACTTATGCATATATCAGGCCCAAACCCATAACAGATGTTCCTGGAGAAAATAGTCATCTTACTTCTGTAGATTCATTAATTTATCTCTAAGACTTCTTTATGGTTTATTACACACAGAGTAAATTTTCTCTTCTCTCAGTACCCTCTCAGGCTAGATTTACAGTCTATTTTAGACCTTCATGAAGTGGGAATGAACACTAGAAATGTGGGTTTTGTTTTCTTCTTCTTTTTGGCCTCACCGCATGGCATGCGGAACTTCCCTCACCAGGGATCAAACTTGTGCCCCGTGCAGTGGAAGCACAAAGTCTTAACCACTGGACCACCAGGGAAGTCCAGAAATGTGTTTTTTAAACAAGTCCTTCTTGCCAAACTCTCTCCCACAAGTGGTCCACACAGACAGCAGCTGCAGCTACCTGATGGACCCTGTGCCAATGAGTCTCCTCCCCGGTGCTCCTCTGAATTGCCAGCCCAAATACCAAACATGTATTTCAACCAGGATGTCTCCTGGGTGCTGCAAACGACATGGCTGCCACTAAACTCATGACTGTCCCCTTCTATGCTGCGTCCGACCCAGGATTTTTATCTCAGAAAATGACACAACTTTCCCCTCTCACAACCTTTATCCGGTCGTCACCAAGTGTCGTTGACTTAACCGCCGAAATATTTCCCTAAACCTTCTCCTTCCCTCCACTCACCCCCATCTCCACCTGCCACCGTCTATTCCAGGCCCCCATCTACCTCTCAGCCTGACTTGTGGCCGCTCCTTTGGCCACCTTCCAGTCCATTCTTCACTGAGCAACTAGAGTGGTCTTTGAAAAGTGTAAACCTGACTGCCACTCCCCTGCTTCACCGTAATGGTTCCCCTTGACTTTTAGAATGGACACCGCCCACCCCTAGCCTGGAGTAGAAGGCACTGCCCAGTCCCCTGCCCCCCTATCAGCCACCCCTCTCCAGCTCCACCCACCCCACCGCTCTGGCCGCCTCGTCCTTTCGCCCGAGCTGTGTTTACTTCCTACTTCTGGGCTTCGTGTATACTGTTCCCTTCTCCAAGAGTAAGCCACTCTGCCTGAATAATTGCTGTTCACCTTTCAGGAGGAAATCTCTCACTAAATCAGATTCGTCCTCCTTCTCAGAGTCTGACCCACCTCCCTCCTGCTGGGATCCACGCCCTCGGGAAGCTCCTCCACAGGCTTGTTCGCCAGCTGCTCCAGGGGAAAGATGGGTAGAGGCCCAGAACTGATATTGGTGTTAGCGTTGAACACGTCTAGTTTAGGGTTTGTGATCTCCTAGGGAAGAAAAGGAGAACACTGTTAGTTCAGCTGGTTTGTGGCTGCCTCCCAGGCTGCCTTTTTCTCTGAAGTCAACACTGACCCTAGGGGACCTCCTTCAAAAAGCCCTCCATGGGGGCTTCCCTGGTGGCCAATGCAGGGGACGCGGGTTCGTGCCCCAGTCCGGGAAGATCCCACATGCCGCGGACCGGCTGGGCCCGTGAGCCATGGCCGCTGAGCCTGCGTGTCCGGAGCCTGTGCTCCGCAACGGGAGAGGCCACAACAGCGAGAGGCCCGCGTACTGAAAAAAAAAAAAAAAGAAGCCCTCCATGGGAATTCCCTGGCGGTCCAATGGTTAGCACTCGGCGCTTTCACTGCCAAGAGCCCGGGTTCAATCCCTGGTCAGGGAACTAAGATCCCATGAGCCTTGCGGTGTGGCCAAAAAAAAAAAAAAAAAAGAAGAAGGCTTACATGACCCGTGCCTCCCACTGTCCACACGCACATACACACACACTCATAAAAACATGGCACTTTGGACAGGACCCATGAGCTAAAGCTTGGCGGATTGTATTCAGCCAAAGCCAGTTGGTGTAAGATGACTGTTTCGTTCTATGACTTATGAACTCCTCCATGGCTACCCTAATGTTCGAGGTCTACCTTGGACATTTATGACCCTCTTTCTCTTATCTGTTGTGAAACCGTCACCCGTAAATTCACTTAGCCTTGACCTATCTATCTATGCTTTCCTGCCTGCACCATTCGTCAACCAAGAAGGGTTTATTGAGTGCCACAGGGTTCCCAGCCTGCGGGTGAGGCTGAGGGGCCACACGTGTTATCTGCTGATAACCCAGCGTGCTTGGGAAATTGCTCTCATGCTCTGGACACACTTCTGCAGAGTCTGCTTGGTCTTGTTTCCCCTACAGGCCTGTGAACTTCTTTGATTTCATATTTCCACATCCTAGGCCTGTAGGCGGAACACATTTCCATGAACTAACTGAAACATCGAAGGAAAAGGTTATTCTACCCAGAGAAGGGATCCCCAGGGTGATATAGTAGAGAAATCACTATTTCCCCAAGTGTGATCTGCGGACTAACTGCCTCGAATTACCTGGGCCCTTTGTGAAAAATACACATATTACTGGGTCTCAGCCCAACTCTACAAACCAGAATTTCGGGAAGTGGGACCTTGGAATCTGCATTTTAATAAGCTTCCCCCATCCCCTAGTTCCCCATCACCCAGACTCTTAAGCATGATAAAATTTGGGAACCATTTCACTAGGGAATGGAGGAGACAAAACAGCTAGAGGCATTGAAGTTAAACAGCAAGAAGAACTTCTAGGAGAAGTGGGAGGGAACAATGGAAAGGAAGCAGAGGACCCTGGCATCTTCCGGGGAGTTTTCTCAGCTCTCACTGGTCTGACCATTGTCAATGGCCACCGCCAACTGCCCCGTACTCACAGCAGTGATCTGGCCCCAGTTCCCAGAGTTTCCAAGCTCCGCCTTCAGGGCCTCATAGGATTTGGCGTTCTGCATGTAAAGTAAGTAACAAATTAGACCTCGGTCTCAGCAGAGGAGATGGAAGAACATTTTCCTTCAGGCTTTGAATGAAGACTGGCCTAGGGCCTGGGGGTGAGAAGGAGATGAGGGAGCTCAGGGGGAGGCTGGAGGACGTCCCTGAAAAAGGAGGTTGGATGGTAAGGATGAGCACGAAGGGCTGACAGGTAACAGGCTGGGGCAGGGGGCTATTTGCCCTGCTTGGCCCAACATGCAGATGGAAAGTACGATTTTTCCCCACTCTCGGGGTCTAAGGAGCCGCACACAGTCTTGAGACCCCTGCCCACACTGTAGGCTCTGGGGGACTGAGGGGTCCTGGAGAACCCTGGAGGGGCTCCTCTCAGAGCTTGGAGGGGACCCTACCAGGGAGGAGTGAAGGGAGTAGAGAGGACCTTGGCTCCATGGGGAACCCCATCTCCACATCCCCAGGGCCTGGCAGCAAGCATGCTGCATTATGAGCTCCAGTTCTGCTGACTGAATGAATGAGTGAATGAATAAATGACTGAGTGAGTGAATGAATGAGTCTGAGAGAGACGCCACACAGACTTGAGGTGGGGGAAGACCTGCCAGCGTTGTTCACTTGGGACACTGACCTGGATTTGAGAAGTTCTGGCATCTAGGTGTGCCGCCTTGGGATTTGTTTGAATCCATCATCAAGACTAAACTTAGCTCATCAAACACTGAATTTGTTTAAACACATTTGAGGAAATTAATCTAAGCTTTGTTTCCCTAATCTCATCTGTTGTGTCAATTTCAAGTACCCAAAGCCACCAGGCCAACATTCATTCTACCTTAGCCTTCCTCCGTCCTTTAGAGAACATTCACTAGGGTTCCGTTTTGAGGAGCTGCCCTCTGCTTCTATCTGAGACCAGTTTAGAAAATCCTGTGGAAATCTGATTCACTGTCCCTCAGGTAAGGACCACGTATAGGACCCATTTTGCTTAGAATTTAGTGCCAGGAGACATCCGTCTTTAGACACTTTCCTTTAGAACTGACATGTTCAGAGGACCCACCAATGCTGTGCCCTGGACGTTTCTGCAATGATGATGGAAATGTTCTTTTTCTGTGCTGTCCAATATGGTACCCACCCGCCACATGTGACTATTGAGAAATCAGTTCCTTAATTTTACTTCTTTAATTCATTAATTTAGTGAGGAATCAATTCTTTAATTTTAAAGAAATCAATTCTTTAATCAATTTAAATGCAAATTTTAATTAATTTACATTTAAATAATCAGTACAGCTCTTACCAATAATGTCCAAGAGCTTTGAGCTAAATCTAGTGCACAAGCAAGACACTGTCATTAGCCTAGGTTTTTGATAGATTTCCTTTCTTCTCCCTCACCAGGGGCCTTAATGGTCTTGCTGCAGCCTTACTGTTTATTCTAAGTCTCCTCAAACCCCTTGACAGATATATCACAGGTCGTCCATCACAATGAACAGAAAAGCCAGGAGTCCACCCTGCCCTCGGTGTGCCATGAAGGATGCACTGGGCTGGAAGGAGCAGGTGGGCTGGGGACACTCACACTCCACTTGAAGGGATCCCAAGCCAGGAACCAGCCCGTGAATGTGGGGGGCTCGTGTCCTTGCTTCACCACAATGATGGGGGTCTCCGGGTCCCGGCCGCTGGGGTGGGTCTTGAGGTATTCCTGCACCGTGGTGGCTGCGGCTTTCTTCTCGGCCTCATTGGCATTCTTTCCAATCCAGAAAAAGACCTGTGGAGCATCCCAGAGTCAGTCCTTCCTGTCCTCCCTCGGCTCCCCCAGGCTCAGATGTCCAGAAGTGGCCCCTGGCCTTGGGCAGGCCTCATCAGGCCTCGAAAATGGAGGTTGGACAGATGCCCTCTACTTAGATATTCTGCAGATGTGTGACTCCCAGCCTCTCCAGAGCCTAAGACCCTCAAAAACACTCCTCTGCCTCATGAAATGAACTGGACTTTGGGAGAAGAATACATCCTGCCCTGCAGTCCCTCCAGGCATGTTCCTCTCTACTTGCCTTCTTCTTTCTTGGGCTCATAACACCACTCCCAGGGAGAACGTATCTGGGAGTCAAGGAAACGTCAAACCTTACCCATCCCTAAAGCCACTATTTCTTGGCTCTGGGGACTGAGGTGGTGGGAAGGGAGGTCCCCAGACCTCAAACCTACCTGGTCCCAGACATCTAGCAGGAACACATCATCCTCTTCCAAGTCATCCTGATTGAAGTCAGGGATCTCTGTGGCCAGGAAGCGCCCGGTCTGGTTGGAACATTCAAAGAGCCGAGGAGTGATCACCAGGGTTTCCTCCTGCAGCCTGCAAGGTGGAGAGGAGATCACGTTGGAAAGCCTGTCTCCTAGGAAAAGGCTCTTTCTTCTGATCTCACAAAAGTTCCCGTGTCCTCCCAAGAGTCCAGGAGCTCTCCAAGGGAGAAATTCCCACCAATCTTCCAGGACATACATTTCAGTGGCTCTTCTATAGTCCTGTTAGGAAGTTCTTCCTGATATCTTCCCTCTATTCCTCCTGCTGCTACTGTAGTACATGCCCTTTTGCTTTTGAACTGGGGAAGAGTGGATCATGGACCTTCTTTAGAAAAAGAGGGTTTACAGCTTGTGTTCCTCAGCATCTGGGTCCTGTGGCAGCATGGAAGGACAGGAGCTGCTGGGACCCTGGCATCTTCTTCCCAAAGGGCACACCTATAGCCCTGCCCCTCTCTTTGAGCTGCCTCCTATGGCTGTGGAAATACCCCCACCAGGCCCCCGACATTTCCATGGTAAGCAGCACAGACACAGCCCCAGTGCCTGAGAGGCTCCAAGGGCCTGGGCTGCCCCTTACTCACCTGGCAGCCCTGAGAGCCTGGCACACAGAGTTCTCAATCCATACCTGCTGCAGGCTCTGGGCCATGCGGGTGGAGATGCCGGGAGGCTCTCCAGCCTTGCAAACTGAGCTGGCGGTCGAGGGGCCTGGGAGTTACCTCTTGGCGTCGGCATAGGGGGCCTTCCCGCCCAGGGCCATCCAGAAGTTGGCCGGCTCCTGCCCTTCCACCACCACTTGTTTCTCGGTCCGGGAGATGGTGTCAGCAACCATCTTGGCCATTTCCCGCTCGTCCCCACTACAGCCCTGGGAAAAGGGGGGGTCGGCTGTGCTGGGGGAGCCCATCTCCAGCGCCATGCCTCCCCCTCCTTCCACCACATTCACTGGCCCAGAGCTCCCAGGTCTGGGAGGTTCTCCTGGATCAGGGGCCTACGCACACGGCCCAGGCAGGGGCAGTTCTCCCAACCTCTCCTCTGTTCTTGATGCTCCAAAGGATGGCAGAGGAGACAAGAGAGTCTGCACTCCTACTGGGCAGGAGGAAGTCTCCAAGAGACTGAGTCCTCCTGACAGAGATAAATGCGGAGGCAGCTACAGGCGCGGGGAGAGTGAGAGAGCCCAAGGCATTAAGACAGAGCAACATGGGGACAGACATGGGTGTCCAGAGACAAACGGAATGAGAGAGACCTACTCGGACACAGAGGCAGAGAATCAGGATGGCCAGACCCAGCGCCGCGAAGGAGCGAGGCAGGGCTAGAGGCATCAGGGAGACCTGAGAGCGGGACCTACCCGGCCAGAGGCCCCTGCCCTGACCCACACGGGGAGGCTGCTCTGAGGCTGGGGGACCGCCAAGACGCACGCGGGGAGGGGGAGGCCGCTGGACCCTGCACACACCTTCCCACACCACAGGTAGCAGCAAGACTGGGTCTTGAGGATGAAGACGTCATTGGAGTTGAGGGAGGCGGCCCGGGCTGGGACCTCAAAGGCCTTGGTGTTGTTGGTGCTGGCCCCCCGGACCTGGAACAGCTGTGTGGAGGGCACAGGCTCCACGCTGCTAGCCCGAGAGGTGCCTCCCTGCAGGGAGAGAGGGGCAGGAGTAACTTAGTAAAGGTGATGGAGGATTAGAGGGGTGACAGAGGTTGGGTGGGTCTGCTGCCCCTCCTGGTCCTCTACACAATCACCAGACTATAGTCTTTCCAAAACATTGCTTTGGTCACGGGTGCTTGCCTGCCTGAAACCTTCATCTGGCTTACAGACTAGAGCCCAGCTTTCAGCGCGGTCCTTGATGTTGAAGGTGGAGACTTCCTTTCCAGAGTCACTCTCAGCTCTCTCCAAACCCTCCATGTAGCATAGCCAGTTTCTCACTGTTCCCCACGGCGCCCTCCCTCTGGGCCTTTGTCCTGGCTGTGCCCCTGCATCGCATGCCCTCGTCTTACCTCTGCTGAGCTCTTCAACTCTGAGCCCAATGTCAAGACCTCCTCCAAACGCCCTTTCCATCATGGACTCTATGCTTATTCCCTGATTACTGTATGCATGCTCCCCTTTGAATGCAACGTATTTCTGGCATTTAAGCACACAGTGCCTTGGCCTGTTGGTTCACTGGTTGCCCAGCAAGATGGTAAACAGCATTAGCATGGCATTTTTCTCCCCCTTGGCGCTTTGCAGAGGGCTGTATGCTTAGTAAGTGCTCAATAACCAAATTATTGCTTAAAGGAATGCAAGAGACGGCTATTTCATTATGTCAGAAGGCGCCAGTGCATTTTAGACGGGTCCATCGTTAGGCAGATCCAGCCACAATAACTTCTTTTTTCATGGAGAGGGCCCAAGGAGTAGGGGTGTAGAGAGAAACAGTACTTGTATGTTATGTGCTAAGTGTTTATCAAACGGATTTTTAAAAATACTGAATTGCTGTTTCTATTACCATTCGACATAGATGATGGAGCCTCAAACAGTCCTCTCCTAGGGAGAATGGGCTTCACCCTAGCCCCGCTCCCACCCCACGTCCCCTTCCCCATCTCCTGGAGGCCCACCCCGCCTCAGCTGCCGGTACTGCCAGGCACCCCGGTCCAGCAGCCACACCTGGTAGACCACCATGCGTCCTTTGAAGATGGACATGAGGTGAGGTGACTCCTTGCCCATCGGGACCAGGATCTGGACTGGTTCATTGTTGTACTGCTGGTCCAGGATGACCGCTTGATAGGCCGAGGCTGTGATTTCATCCTGGCTGGCCTGGCTGCCCTGGGGATGAGCAGAATGGAAAGGGTAGGATGAGGACAGCCTCCGATTCTGACTCCGTCCCCAGCCTTAGCCACAACTCCATCCCCAATTCTGCCCAGCCCCAAACCAACTGTCTTCCCCACCAAGCCCCACCCCGGACACATCCCAAATCCCCACCTGACTCAGACCTCAGTTCTGATCCCAGCCCCACACTTAATCTCTTTCCAGCCCCAGTCCACCCTTGACCCACCTTGACCCCAAACCTCCTCTCCCGCTTACTGCGCCTTTCTCAGGGAAACACCACGGCTAGCACACCACTCAACCCCAGCACCCAAGCATCTCCCTGCTCCCTCACATCTGGACAGAGAAACCCACAGTCAGAGCAGATGAAGGGAATGGGAGTTGGAAGAGAGACTCAGAGAATCAAAAGGGGAAAGGGTTGTGAGTGGGGATACTCAGTGTCAGTGGGATCTCACAGCCAAAGCAGTTCCAAGATAGAAAAGGGGTGAAAATCCCCATCACCAGAGGTATTCAATTCAGGCGCAATGGCCACTTGGCCTGGGTATAGTGGAGGGGGAGCTGAGCTGGCTCTGCTCTGGACAGGGTGGGGTGGGGCTTGACCTGCCAGATGTAGAGCAGGTAGTGCTTCTTCTCGCCAATGAGGTAGGTGTAGAGCAGCAGGTAGCAGTCGCCCCCATAGAAGTGGCCGAGCCACTTGGAATCCACAGGCACCAGCTCTAGGTCCTCAATGCGCCATACCTGGGGCGGGTACCAGGCTAGTGTGAGGTCCAGGACAGGCTCTGCCAACCCCTCCCCACCCATCCCGGGCCACCCTCCTCCCTCACCATACCTGCACCTCCCCACTCCCATCGTCGACCATCTTCTGCTGGGCAGCCACCTGAGGCTGGATGTGCATGGACGTGGCATCAAACTTCACCTGTTCCACCCTAGCTGGAGTGAGGGGGAATCACGATACCCAGTGTCACCAGCTGAGTTCCCCCAGGTTCTCACAACAGCCCTGAACGGAAGCTACAATTCTTAGACCCATTTTACAGATGAGGAAACTGAGGTTAGAGAGATTCAGTAGCTGACCCAAGGTCATGCAGCTAGAGAGTGGCAGAGTTATAACACAGAACCATATCTCCCTCCAGTAAGGCTCATGCTTCACTGGGGCCTCCCAGAGCAGCCAGAGAAAGGACAACCCTTTTCTCCTCCCCCAGGTGCCTGGCATGGAGCTTGCCCTCAGCAAATATTGTCCGGGAGACTAAAGTTTTCTGGGTTCCAGGGAGACCCAACCCCACTCCAAATGAAAGGCTGTTCTCAGCTCCCTTTTTGTGACAACTCTTGAGTTTCTCCAAGTCCCTTTGTGTCCCCACCCCACCTGGGGAGTCCAGAGCCAGGGTGAAAGTGCACATGCAAGAGGCGTGTTCAGGAAGGAGGGCAGGAGACAGGTCTGTGCTCTCTGGGCCCCGCTCCCGGCTTCTGGTCCCACCCTGCCTCGGGCCAACCCTCACCCACGGAGCCCACGGCATGGGTTTTGCCCAGGCCTGAGGCCCGGTTGGGCACTGTCCACTTCTGGAAGAGCTGCTGAAAGACGGCTGACTCGGCCCCATCATTCTGCACCACCACCTGCGTGCTTGGTGGGTACTGCTTCGCCTTGATAAAGTTCTGGGAAGAGAAGGGGGTGGCTGGGCCTGTGTCCCTCCCCCAGTCCCCACCCCCTAGTGAAAGCCAAAGCCTGGCTGTAACCCCACCCAGACCCAACCACTAATCTACCCCGGTCCCAAGCCCAAACCAGTATCTTACCACAGTCCCAAGCTGACCCCAAACCTAACCCTGCTCTGACCCCCACCCCAAGGCCAAACCAGACTCCAAACTCGACACCACCTCCAACCTAGCTCTGACCTCAACCCTGAATCCACTACTAACCTCAAAACCCACTTCTGACCCCAACCCCAAGGTCAAATCTGACCCAAACCTGATCCCAGCCTCCATCTCCAACCTTGAACCCCACCCCGAATCCAACACTGACCCCAAGCCAGTTAGAATTACTGACTCTAACTCCTACAGGGACCCCAAACTCTGACTTGGCCTCAGCCCCATGCTGACCCAACCCCCATCTGTAGGAAGGCCAGCCTCCATTTCTCCCTCCCTTGTCCCAGCCAAGCTGGAGGTGGGAGCCCGCATTCTGCAGAGACCCCCAGGTTGCCGGGTGGTCGGCTATGCAGCGTGCAGAGACCCGCCAAGATGGCTGCAGAGCAGATACCCACACCCCCTGGAGCTAAATCAGGCTCGGAGCCTTCCCTGGCCTCTGCCTGGGGCTGTGCCTGGCCCTGACCCCGCTGCCCTCTCCCTGCTGGAGTCGGCTTCTCTGCCTTCTCCTCCAAGTTCTCCTCCCTGACGCCCAGGCCCACCAGTGCCTGGCTCATGGCTTCCCTCTTCTGCTGGGCATTGGCATTCTTCCCCTTCCACATGTAGACCTTCAGACCCCCCTGGTCCAAGATGTAACAGTCCTGGAGGCGGGAGAGAAGGACGCAGGGTGAGAGACTGAGGGCGCCCTCGGTGCTGGGCTGGGGGAGCGGCAGGCACACGAGGTCACCTTCCCTCACACACCACCCTCTCCTCCACAGCCGCCCCAGGCCCCTGGCGCCGCTCCTACTTGGGGGAGAGTGGGCAGGCGGCAGGCAGGGGGGTGATGGGAGTTGGGTCTGGGGGTGGCCTCCAGACCCTCTCACCTCGTGACTGAGCAGGTCCTGTGTGAGCGGCCATGTGGCGACTTCTCTGACCACCACGTTTCCCCCTGAGTCAGACACACTGCAGGACAAAAGTGCGGCATAGACAAGGGGGGTCCCGGGCCCTCGCCTGGGGAATCCTCCCCCAGGAAGTCCCCCGGGGTCAAGAGGAGCCCAGAGGCAGCCGGGCACTCACTGGTACAACTTGAGGGCGGCCTTGAGTGCCGGCTCCACCACCGCGTCAGGCATGGCGGCCTTCAGCTCCTTCCGCTGGCCCAGCACGTGGTTCATGATCTCCATCAACTGCGGCGAGGCCTTCTCGTCCTCCCCGTCCACTATGCCCACGTAGGTGCGTCCACCCCGCTCCTGATCTCGGATCTCCTTGGCCAGGGTCATGCCCTGCAGGGAGGCCCCGGGACCCGTGAAGGCTGGCGGGGGGCAGGGGACAGGGCAGTGTCTGCCACCCCAAACCACACCTGGAGAGCCCAGCCCCCTACAGCAGCCCCAAGGGGGAGGCACCTGCCTGGCCCTTCCCTTTTGATGGGGGACCAGGCTTTTTAGGTGCATGTGAGGAAACCAGGCAAAAACCCCAGGAAGAACAGGTTTCCTCTTGGGCAGGAGAGGGTCTGGAGGGGACTTGCTGGGCCTTCGTTTTTGACATTGTTTGAAATTTGTGATGTTACTTCACAGTTTTGCATGAGAGGCGAGCCCTGAAGGTCACAGTCCCAGGCTCTTTGCCCCAAAGCCATGTACACACACACACACACACACACACACACACAGAGGCTCATGTGTGCGCTCACACATACGCCCAAACATCCACACTCACACACACACAGCAGTCTCTCACGTGCTCACACAGATGTCCAAACACACACTCACACACAGGGCTGGCTTACCCTCCTCTGCCCAACATCTACTACTCAGTTACTGGCCTTTCCACCCAGGTCCCCTTCTCTCTCCACTCCCCCCCAGGCCCTCTCTCCCAGTCCCAAGGCTTCTGCACTCAGGTCCATATCTGTCTCCTGCCCAGCCCTCTGTTTTCATCCTATTTCTCCAACTCCCATGATAACCCCATTTTAAGATGTCCCAAACAGAACTCTTGATTTTCTCCCCAACTCTGTTGCTTCTTGATCTTCCCATCTCAGGAAGTGGGACTCCATCCATCTCCGCAGAAAGCACATCCTTTGACGTCTGCCTCACCCCTCTCTCGTCTCCCCCAATCTGACACGCAAGTCCCGTGATTCCACCTTCCCAGCCATGCTCCTCACCCAGACAGCCAGAGGGGCTCCCTGTGTGCCCTCAAACCCTCCACCCTCTCTCGCTTCTCAAAAGTCAGGGTGGGGCTGCCCTGGTGGCGCAGTGGTTGAGAGTCCGCCTGCTGATGCAGGGAATGCTGGTTTGTGCCCCAGTCCGGGAAGATCCCACATGCCGCGGAGCGGCTGGGCCCGTGAGCCATGGCCGCTGAGCCTGTGCGTCCGGAGCGTGTGCTCCGCAACGGGAGAGGCCACAACAGTGAGAGGCCCGCGTACCGCAAAAAAAAAAAAAGTCAGGGTGACCTTCAACGGCCTCCCGGACACTCAGAACAAAACTCAACCCTCTGACACAGACTTCTGACCACATAACATGTCCTGTGAGACCCACCCACCCTCTGCTCCAAGCCCCCAAAGCCCTCATTTTGTGCTCTGGCTGAGCTAGGAGGTTCCCTGCCAGCCACTTCTCTCCTGTCTCCCTCCAGAAGCCTTCTTAGAACTCTCAGAACCCCCAGCGCCACACTCCCCACCCCTCACTTCTCCAATATTGCCCTCCATGTCTGTCTTCCCCACTGGACAGCCAGCTGGAGGCCAGAGCCAGGGCAGGGTGCTGCCCATTTCATTCACCACCAGATGCCCAATGCTTGGCACAGGGTCTGCCACACAGCAGGGACTCATTAGGCCTGAGTGGGTCAGCCAGGGGACAAACACGCAAACTCCAACATGCATAGCTCTCCCCATACACGTGAAGACTCAGATCCACCTTCAAACACAGCAACCTGGACAGTCAGGGCAGAGACGCCTGGGGAAATGGGGGCTGCTTGGGGTGTGGCAGCGGTCTGGCAAGTTTGACTGGGAGGGAGGCTGGGTGCTGGGTGCAGGAGCAGGTCGGGGCAGGGTGGGATTTGTGGGGAGGGGTGGTGCACCAGCAGGGTTACCCTGAGTCTCTCCATGCGGTTACTCTCTGGCCCGTTCCACTGGATGATAAGCTTCCCGAGGTCCAGGAGGAAAACATCCCCACGGTTGAAACTCTTCCAGGACATCTCCACCTGGAGAGCCATGGGGCAGGCGCAGATCCCACTCAGACCCCATCCATCACCCCCATCACCCATCATCTCTTCCCCACCCCTTCTCTGCCCCTCACCCCTCCTCAGCCTCTGCTTTCCACCCAGGCTGGGAGCGGGGAGAGGAGGCCACGCCCAGGGCCCTGGTTGATGCCCACCTCTCTGGCCACCACATTCCTCTTGCCCTTGACATGTAGCAGCCGCTGGATGTCATAGGAGTTGGTCTCCACTTGTTTCATGCCAGAAGCCACACCCCCTTTCCGGATCCTGTGAAGAGAGGTGCACTGACCCAAGGGAGTGGGCTGGGAGGTGTGATAGGTCCTCGTCCTCCCAGATCTTGGGTACCTGGTTGCCACAGGGGCCATTTGAGGGCTGGGGCTGGGACTAGGGAGGTGCATGAGGCACCTCGGGCACAAACTCCAAGGAGGCACTCACTCTCAGTGTCATGCAAGGTCGGTCTATTGCCTCAGTTTGCATGACCCTGGCAGTGAGTGCCTCTTTGGAGTTTGTACCCTAGATGCCTCGCTCACCTCACCCTAGTCTTTGCCCTGTTGAGAGCCCTGCGAAGATGGGTGCGTGGTAATGTGGTAATGTGGAAGGACCAGATAGGACTCTAAGGACAGGGGACTGAAGTGAAGGAAAGAGGGGAGATGCTATGGACTGAATTGTGTCCCCTCCCAACTCATATGTTGAAGACCTAGCCCTCGATGTGACGTATTTGGAGACAGAGCCTTTGGGATGTAATAGATTTGATGAGGTCTAGGTGAGGTCATAAGGGTGGGAACTTCATGATCGGATTAGTGCCCTTATAAGAAGTGACACTAGAGAGCTTGCTCACACTCCATCATGTGAGGACACAGTGAGAGGGTGGCCATCTGCAAACCAGGGAGAGAGCCCTCACCAGCAATCAAATCAGCTGACACCTTCATCTTGGACTTTCCAACTTCTAGAACTGTGAGAAAACTAATTTCTTTTGTTTAAGTCACCCAGTCTATTTTTTGGTTTTTGTATTTTTTGTATCTTGCTATGGCAGCCCAAGCAGACTTAAGCCAGGAGAGGTACCACCTCAAGTGCTCAAAGGAGTGGACTGCTGCTGTGAGTATAGAAAGAAGGAGAGCAAGACAAAAGGGAAGGGTGGGGACTGGCTAACTGGAGAAATCCTGGCCTATCCTACAGGTCAGTAGCAACTTGGCTCCTGACCGTGTGTTTCCATGGGAAAAGCCGGGAGGTCAGAACTTCAGATTTTTCAAGAAAAGCTGGAAATCTGGATTTTAGTGTGAAAGGTTTCTTTAGAGAAAGAAGGAGCAGTCATATGCTCATTGGCCAGTGGGGAGACTTGATATGATGCCCTGGAGGGCCTCCTTTGGTGCTGAGCTCTCCAGGACATTCAAATAGGGGTTGATTTACAAAAATTCATGGTATGCAGAGTTACAGAATTTCAGAATGGGCTCCGGGGCAGCCAACGACACACTCAGAGAGATGAAGACCAAGGACAGGGAAGCAGCAGAAATGGGGGTGGAAGATTAGGAAGGTGAACAAAAATTTCTCTCATGGGCTCCCCCCACAGCCTCAGTCTCCCTTTCCAGCCCCAGGTCTGCCCCCCAGCCTTGGTGTCCCTCCCCAGCCCTGATTCCATTCCCAAGCCTGTAGCGCGCCCCTCCGTACACAATGCCCTGCTTGAAGTAGCCTCGGAAGGTCTCGCTCTCGTTGCCCTGGACCTCGCGGTGCTGGACAGCCCGGCCCTTCAGAAAGTCATCCATCTGTGTGGTGTAGATGGCAGCTGCCCCTTGCTCATCCTGGGACGAGTCCCGGCCGATCCAGTAATGAATGTCATAGGACAGGTTGCTGCCTGTCTTGTGGATCTAGGGAGAGGGCATGTCCAGTGTACCTGAGGCCCTGGGCTCCCACAGCCCTCTCCCTGCCTCCCTGCTTCACAAGCTCTTGGGGCCTGGGCCACAGCGGAGCTTGGCATGGGGGAAGTTCATGGGACTGGTGGTCAGCAGCCCTGCATCGTGGCCCCAGTTCTGTCAGGCTCTCTGAGACATGGGGCAAGTGGCTTCCCCGACCTGGGCCTTCCTCATCTCACCTTGGAAATAACTTGGTTGGACTACAGCATTTCCCAAAGTGATGTGCACAGACCATCAGAGGTCTGAGAGGTGATTGCATGGTATACAATGAAATGATTATGGAATTTTTTTTTTTTGGCCACACCACCGGGCATGCAGGATCTTAGTTCCCAGATCAGGGATCGAACCCAGGCCCCCTGCAGTGAAAGCACAGAGTCTTAACCACTGGACCGACAGGGAAGTCCCTGATTATGGAAATATTTTATAGCTACTTTCTGTTTGTGACATGGGACACTGTGTTCCATTCATGATAATGATATTAAGTTTTTAAATAAATGGATTTAAATTTTAAAAGTGAATCAATATAAAGAAAAGTACAAATGCGTTAACAATACAGGATGTGGAAGAAACCGAGAAGGGGAAATGAAGTTGACTATGGATTTTGGGAACATGGGCTCAAGATAGGGTGACATCCCACCAGTTCAAAAGATCCCCCAAGACTGTAAATCCACAGATGGTCACCCCAGCTGGGAGCTCACAGCCCAAGGGCAGGGAGAGCCTCTTACATCTCTGACCCTGCAGAGCTACCTCTAGGCTGGGAACACCCAGTGAATGCTGTCCTGGGGTGAAGTTAGGCGGCAGTTCCCATTGCCCCCAGCCTCAAATTTCCTCTGTGTTGCTACTGTGAGCTTTGCTCTCTGCTCAGCCCCCTCCCCTGCCCATCCCCCACTCACAGCCAGGACTATGTAGCAGTCACCCTCGAAGAAGCTGCCGAAGGTGCTGGAAGGAACAGGCACCATCTGCATGGCCTAGGGAGGGAAGGGAGGTCAGAGGGTCAACCACCGAGGACCCCCAGCTTCCCTGCCTCCCTTAACCAAATGGAGAGTTAGGAAAGGAAGGCCAGGAGGAAGAGGGCATGAGGAAACTGACAAGGTGAATGGATGTGAGGAGGGTGGGGAGGAAAAGGAGCAAGAGGATGTGCCCGATGCCTGAGGAGGGGGTGGGGATGGCACTTGGGGACAGGCATCAGGGGCTCGCATGCCAGCAGGGCAGGGTGGAGGACAGTCAGTAATCCCAGGGCTCTCCCTTCCCTTGGTCCATCCCAGTCCTTTTTGCCCTTTGTGCCCAGGCAGGTCCTCACCTCTATCCTCCATATCTGTACCCCGGGCGTGGTGACGTTGAGGGAGCCTTTGACCTGGGTGCTCAGCTTGGTCATGGCGGATGAGCCTGGGGAGAAGTGGTGTCAGAGTAAGAAGAGCACATGGGGGCTTCCCTGGTGGCGCAGCGGTTAAGAATCCGCCTGCCAATGCTGGGCACACGGGTTCAAGCTCTGGTCTGGGAAGATCCCACATACTGCGGAGCAACTAAGCATACATGGGAGCAACTAACCCATGAGCCACAACTACTGAAGCCCATGTGCTTAGAGCCCATGCTCTGCAACAAGAGAAGCCACCGCAAGGAGAAGCCCACGCACCGCAACGAAGATCCAACGCAGCCAAAAATAAATAAATAAATATTTAAAAAAAAAAAAAAAAGAAGTCCTGGGCTTGCGTCGGTTTCAGTGCCGCTCTTCCAGCCCAGCCTGACAGTGCCCCGAGGCCAGGGCTCAGGGACCTGGGGGAGGTTCCCCACTCTGGGCCCTGACTGGACAGGGGCCCATCCTCCAGCCTTCTCACCCAGCTCTGATCTTGTCATTCTTGTTTAAATACCTGCCCGCATCGCCTGCTGCAAAAAGTCTCCCCCTACTCCTTAGCCTGGCAATCAAGACCTTCTTTCTCGATCTATCCCCAAACAGTACGCACCCAAAAGAATGGAACAAAACAGGTGTTCAGACAAAAACCTGTACATGAAATTCATAGCTGCTCTATTCACAATAGCCAAAAGGTGGAAACAATCCAAATGTCCATATGAACAGATCAACAAAAGGTGGTCTAGCCACACAATGGAATGGTATTCAGCTGAAAAAAAAGGATACACACTACGACGTGGATGAACCTTGAATACTTTAGGCCCAGTGAAAAAAGTCAGACACAAAGGCCCGGTTCGTATGATTGAATTTATATGAAATGTCCAGAACAGGAAGTCCATAGAGACAGCGAGCGATTAGTGGTTGTCAGGGGCTGGGAGGAAGGGAGGAAGGGGGAGCGACTCCTAGTGGGCGTGGACTTTCCATCTGGGATGATGAGAACATTCCGGAACTAGAGAGTGGTAGTGGTTGTGCGGCATCGTGACTGTCACTGAATTGTATGTTTTAAAGTGGTTAAAATGGTAAATCTTATGTTCTGTGTATTTTACCACAAGAAAAGAAAAGTGTATGCAGCAGTTTCCTGTTTCTTGCTAGCTCCAGACACCCCGCAGTTACTGTTCGGGTAGCCCACACAGAATGGGGTGGGACCGTGTCTGTTTGTTCGGTACTCTATCACCAGCATGTAGCACCGCTGACACTTTGCCGAGTGGGTGCATGGGCAGATGGATGAATGGGCGGGTAGTCGGGTGGTTGGTTGGGTGTGTGGGTTAAAGTGATTGAGAGGATGGATGGATGAATGAATGAGTGAATCCTTCCAATGGGAACCACCCACCACCCACTGAGCAGCAAGAAATCTCTCCCCAATCTTCTTTGATGGTATCTGTTGTGGCTCTATTCCTTTGACCTGTAGCTGTGTTCTCCACTCCAGCTGCTCATCAGAATCACCTAGGGAGCTTTTTTTTTTTTAAACACAAAGGTGTTTTATTTCAAGTCCATGCCATCTAAATCTACTGAGTACAGTAATCAGGACCGGAGAGGGGACGAATTAGAACCTAAACAACAACAACAAAAAACACCGGGACGTTCGCCCCCTGCATTGCGAATCTTAGTTAGTTCAGAAGAATCCGTGCGCTGGTAAGCCAGTCTCGTCCCTGAGAAGCACGCTTCTTGCTCCGTTCTCCCTAGGGAGATTTTAAACAACACTGATGCTCTCATGCTTAGGATGTATCCATATCCCCAGGGATTCTAATTTAATTAGGCCTGGGTGGGGCCCAGTCTTGGGTACTTTATTTTCTGCCTTTTGGGAGGCGGGGCATAGGTGCTTTTAAAACTCCCCAGTGATTCTGATGAGCTAAGGAGGAGAGTCACTTGTCCCCGGTTATTTTTGTCCCTGGTTTCCTGCCCCTCCCTCCCAGGCTGGAGGCCACCCCATTCCCCACGGAACCTACCACCCAGTCCTGCGTGGAGTTGCCCTCCATGAATGCTTCTTGAATCAGTGAATATAAATGAAAGGTCATGTGGCCCCCACCTCCGTGCACTGACAGCTGGAATCTATCTAATCTCTCCTTGCACCTGGAGTCTGAGTCACCCCTTGGAACAATGACCTGGTCTTTTACTGCTGGTAGACTCCCTCTTCCGAGTCCTGAAGGGTGACCCCCTCTCCCTGGCATTGTGGAATCTGGGGGCAAGGTCTCCCTGCCCAGCCTTTGATTAGCGCCCCCTCCAGCAGATCAGGGCCACCTGCCAACAGCCAGCACTGCATATGTAGGAGCCCCTTGTGCCTGGGTCCTGTCTGATGTTCCTGTCGGCCAGAGCCTCTTCCATGAGGTATTTCTCAACCCACAGAGACCCCAGGGCTCCCAGGACTCCTGGTTCAGTTGAACCAATTTGGGTACAAAGGAGGAAAATGTTTTCTGTTTTATTTCAATCACCACCTTCGTCAACATCCCTACTTTCACCAAAACAGACTGACCCTCACTAGCTGTACAGACATGGCTGTGTTTCTTCATCTATGAGGTGGGCGGTCGACAACTAGGTGATCTCTAAAGTCCCACCAGGGAGACTTCCCTGGTGGTGCAATGGATAAGACTCCGTGCTCCCAATGCTGGGGGCCTGGGTTAGATCCCTAGTCAGGGAGCTAGATTCCACATGCATGCCGCAACTAAGAGTTCGCGTGCCACAACTAAGGAGCCCGGGAGCCACAACTAAGGAGCCCGCCTGCTGCAACCAAGACCCAGTGCAACTAACTAACTAAATAAATAAATATTTAAAGTCCCACAGAGACATGCTCTGAGTCTAGGAGGAAACAGCAAGAGGAATAGAGGGTAGACAAGATGAGGCTCTTCTTGTCCATCAAAGCAGTGGAGACTCTGGCAAACAGGGGCTTGAAAAAGCTGGGGCTCTCCCTCCCTAGAGAAAAATCAGGACTGGGGACCTCCAGCAGCTTGAACAGGGAAGGGGTAGGGAGGGGTGAGGAAGGGCATTCTGGGGAGGGCAGCCCCGAGAGGGGGACTCATGCTTCAAGGGCACCTGCCAACTGCTCCTGCCCTGTCAACGCTGGTCAGGGCAGATGCCTCTGGCCCGCCCCCCTGGTCCTCCCCAGCCTCCAGTCTCTCCTGAACTGCTGGGAGGAATATGGGTCCCACCCTGCCCCAATGCCGACAGCACAGCCCTGCGTTTGGATATGTGATGTCTTCTCTCTAAGCTTGAATTCACTGGCTCCCCCCTCACTCCTGGTCCCCTCTCTCCTCTGTCCCCACCTCGAGGAAGGGCACCAACACTCCCAGACCCCAAAGCCATCCATTGGTGCAGCAGCCTGGACCCCTCCCTCTCTGGCCCTTCTGTCCACCTGAACGCCTCTCCAGTCTGCGCCCAACACCCCCCCCACCTCTCTCTGCTTCTAGTAACACCACACTGTTCACTGGCCCTGGCCACCCCCCACCCACCCATGCTGCTTCTCACCCTCCCCTCATGTCCCTCCTTTCTCCTTTAGTTTTCTTTTCCAGTGCCCTCGCCACCTGTCTTCACTTGGCCAACACTCACATGCTCTTCTTGACTCAATTTAGGTCTCATTTCTTCCAAGATACCTTCCCGGAATCCTCAAGCTAGACTAGACCCCTCCTCAGGGACTCCAAGGCATCTTGGCCGGATGCCTCTCTTGGACCCCTGACCACATGATGATGAGAGGATCCGTTTATAAGTCTGAGGTCCCCAAGGTCAAGGACCTAGACACATTTGTCTGTAGCCCCCAGATCCTAGCACATAGTAGGTGCTCAATAAATACTCTTGAAGCTGAAAGACTGAACCGCAGAATAGAAGGGATGGCCCATCTTGGGACCGTGGAGGGAGTTAGGGCTCCTGCTGCCCCCAGGTCCCATCTTTCCTTTAGTAACTGCTGCCTTGTTGTCCTCAGAGTTGGGGCTCCAGAGAGCCCCAGAGTGCTGTCACTGCTCTTCATTCTTAGTCATGCAGTTCTCAGCGGGACAGGGATGTGGCAGTTCCCAAACAAAGGACACCCTCCTGCTTTGTTAGGCCCGTGAGAGCAGAGGAAGTGGACATATCCCAGCCCCCAGCCTGCTCACTCTGCCTCGCCCTGAGCCTGAACAGTCTTCCTGGGAAGCGGGTGGTCAGTACATCCCAAGATCCTGACCTGGACTTGGCTCCCACCTCCCCCCACCCCATTTTAGCTGAATGGAGCCACAGTGCCTGGTGAGGCTGAGGGGACGGGTCCTGGTGGAGGAGAGATGGGGCAGAGGTGCATGCGAGGGTGGCCGAGCCTGGACCAGGGCCCAGGGGCCTGTTGCCCCAGTCCCCTGCCGCCTCTCTGCCTTTGCCCATTCAATCCCTGAGGGCTGTTGTTCACACCCTAGTATCCAGGAGACGAGAGCCCTGAGGTCCCAGGAGTGTCAAGGGAATGGGGACACAGAGAAAGAAACCATTTCAGATGAGGAAGAAATGAACAAAGAGACAGTGGGCGCGGGGGTTAGGGGGAGAGTGAGGTCAGGGTGACCAGCTAGTCCCGCTTTGCCCAGGACTGGAGGGTTTTACATCTAGAAGTCCCCAGATACTCCTCAGTCCAGGGCAGTCGGGCAGGGATGGGTGACACCTGAGGTGGGGTGGGGACTGGAGGCAAGTGGGGGTCGGAAAGAGCAGTTGTCTGGGGTGAAGCTGCACAATCCTTCCCTTGGAGGCCCAGGAAGCCACACTGGGCTCCCTGCCCTTTCCAGACTCTGCAGAGAACGAAGCCTCTCCCTCACACCCGCGCCAAGGAGCTGCAGGAGGCCCCAGGCTACCCGCCAGGAGCAGGGGACCCCGTTCTGTCCTCTCCCACCACCTGTGGTCCCGTGTGTCCCCACAGGGTGGCCTTACCTGTCTGGAGGACGCAGCTGCCACCTGGGAGATCTCAGGGAGCTGTGGCAGGCTGGCTGGAGGAGAGCGACCTTTGTCCCTTCCCCCCCCCACACCCCAGGAACTGCCTTCGCCATATAAGGGAAGACAGAGAGAGAGAGAGAGAGGATGGGTGAGGGGGTGGGGAGGCAGGTGCCCGCCAGGTCCCTGGGAGCCAGGAGCCCAGCGACCGCCTGACGCCCAGAGCCAAGGTGCCCCACCCTTGGCTCCCGAGCAGGTGCCCAGGGATGGGATGTGTTTCTGCCCAGGGCCCAGGCAGGATGGGATGCAGGTGGACAGCATCTGCCAGGAAAGATAGGGGCACCTGGACACTTCCTCCCTTCCACCCAGAGGAGCCGGCACTGCCGTCCTCCCTCCTTCCCTGGGGGAGCGGCCCTGGGGTGGGGGACCCCTGGACCCAGGGATTCAGGGCCAGGTGTTCAGACTTAGGGCCCTTCCAGGACATATGGGACACTGGCTCCCCTAGAGGTCGCGCGCTCAGAGGGGCACCGCGCTCTTCTTGCCTCCCTCTTCAGACGCGCTGGCTCCACCCGGAGTTTTTATGAGCCGCCATAAACCGTTGCCTTTGGACTCTGCTCTGCTGCTCTCTCCCAGGAGCCACAGCTTCCATTTCTGAACCTGATCCTGGGGGGCTTCTCACTCAGAAGGGGAAAGGAGCGCAGCCCCCTCAGGAAGCAGGTCTCACTCAGAGGTCGGTGTTGCCACAGACGCAGCACCCTGGGCGGCTGCCTCCGACCTCCACTGCTGCAGAAGTTCTGTCACCTCTGAACTGTGGTCCTTAGGAGCGTGCGCGGAAGTGGGCTGGATGAGGGCAGCTGCTTCCTCTGACCACACCTTCCCAAGAGTTCTAGAGACCAAATGTACATTTGTGTGCACACATGCGTGTGTGCATGCAGGTGTGTGTGTGAGCTCACGCACAGTTTCATAAGAGGAATAAACACACCGCAGGTGCTATTTTGTTTCTAAAAAAACAGGGCTTCCCTGGTGACGCAGTGGTTTAGAGTCCGCCTGCCGATGCAGGGGACACGGGTTCGTGCCCCGGTCCGGGAAGATCCCACATGCCGCGGAGCGGCTGGGCCTGTGAGCCATGACCGCTGTGCTCCGGAACGGGAGAGGCCACAACAGTGAGAGGCCCGTGTACCGCAAAAAACCAAAACAAAACACATTTTTGTGTGAATAAAAAGTATATGTTCACTCAATTATACAGACAGGCAAAAAAGAAAGGAAAAACTCATTTATAATTCCACTACAGAGATAAATCTGGGTAATTTATTTTGGAGTATTTCTTTCAAGTTATTGCCCAGTACATATGCTGTGTGTGTACTATATGTATATAATATCTATCTATCATCTATCGGTCTTCATATATATCCTTTTTACTGTGACATGTTACATGCTAATTGGCAGTGTCATTTTAATTGTCTCATGATAACCCATTAGGTAGATAGCATAGCTTATGTAAGCAATAGCTCATTATTGGACTTTCGAATTATATCCAATTACTTGATACTACTAAGAATGCTGTGATAAGTATTCTTATTGCTAAATCTTTGCCAATAGATTGTATCCATTATTATTTACTTAGGATAAACTCCTAAAAGTGGGATTGCTGGGTCGAAGATGTGAATAGGCCAGTTGCCTTCCAGAAAAATCGCATTAATTTATAGTCGCAGCAGCACTACAGGCATTTGCCTGTTTGCCCAGTACTGGACTCCAGCTTTTAAGAAAATTTCTGTCAGTTTGAATGTCCAAAAGAAAATTGTCTTTGTGTCGATTTATATTTCTTTGATTACCAGTGAGATAGACCATTAAAAAATATATTTATTGGGGAACTCCCCGGCGGTCCAGTGGTTGGGACTTGGTGATTTCACTGCTGGGGCCGGGTTCAATCCCTGGTCAGGGAACTAAGATCCCGCAGGCCGAGTGATACAGCTTAAATATGTAAATACAGGCTATGTCTTCTGTGAATTTTTAACTGATTTGTTGGAGTAGTTTATATATTTAATGTATTAAGGTTGGTAACCTGCTTGCAATTTATGGTATAGTTTTCTCTAATTTCTTGCTTGCCTTTTAACTTAGCCTTAGAATTTTGGGGTAGAACTTTTTTTTTTTGGCATGCGGGATCTTAGTTCCCCGACCAAGGATTGAACCAGGGATTGAACTCCACTCCCTGCAGCGCAGGCATGGAATCTCAACCACTGGACCACAAGGGAAGTCAGGAGAACATATGTTTTAAAAAATTATTTCCAATTTCTTAATTTTGATAAATGTCAAACATATAGAAAAGTAGAAATAATAGTATGGTAGTATAATAATAAACACCCATGGACTCAAGAATTAACATTTGCTATATATATATATTTGGAAGTTGCAGATATTATTATACTTCAGCTCAAAATATTTGTCATACATCTCTTAAGAAGTAGAACAATCTCCTTCATAACTGTAATACGATTTTTGCAACTGAGAACATTAACAATTATTTCTAATATCATCTTCCGTGAAATACATAATCAGATTTCTCCAGTTGTCCACAGGAGGACTGTAACACCTGGTTTCATTGATTCTTGATCAAACCAAGATCATGCATTTCCTTTGATTGTTATGTCTCTTCAGTATCTTTTAATCTGGAAGAGTCCTGCTACTTTTTTCTATGACATGGGCTTACCTGAGTCAAGGGCAGTGTCTTGTAGTGTTCACACTGGGATTTGTCTTTCTTTGTGTATTTTTTTTAAATTTATTTAATTAATTAATTATTTTTGGCTGTGTTGGGTCTTCATTGCGGTGCGCGGGCTTCTCTTGTTGCGGAGCATGGGCTCTAGGTGCGCAGACTTCAGTAGTTGTGGCATGTGGGCTCAGTAGTTGTGGCACACGGGCTTAGTTGCTCCGTGGCATGTGGGATCTTCCCAGACCAGGGCTCGAACCCATGTCCCCTGCATTGGCAGGCGGCTTCTCAACCGCTGCGCCATCAGGGAAGCCCCTCTTTGTGTATTTTTAAATTTGTTTCTCTTCCTCCTGTATTTCCCACAAACTGCAAGTACCTCTAAAGGCTTGGTAGGTCCTGGTTAAACAAGTTTTTCAAGAATATGTGAAAAAGGACAGCGTTTCTCCAACTGTAATATCTTAAGAATCACTGGGGAATCTATTTGAAGTGCAGATTCTGATTCTATAGGTCTGGAGTGGGGCCTGAGACTCTGCATTACTATCAAGCTCCCAGATGGTGCTGATGTTCCATTCGGTGGACCACACTTTGAGCAGCGTGGTCAAAAGTGTTGCTGTGTACTTCACACTGTCTGGCATCAGCAGGTGTATAATGTCAAGCTGTCTCAGCATGAGTGATGGCGAAGTCTGATCCCTTGATTACGGTGGTGATTGCCAGATATTGCCAACTTAAAGGCACATTTCCTCCTTACAGTTAGAGGTCATATTAGGGTAATCTTGGGGCAATTAGAAGTCATCTCCAGGCACTGGCGGAACAAAAGTTTCAGATTATTTACCACTTTCTACCTCTCCTTTTGTAATATTATTTTGTAATTACTTTGTTAATGTCTGTTTTTCCCACAGTGTCTGTTTTGCTCACTGCTGTACCCTAGTGCCTGGTACAGAGCAGGCATGCAATGACTGTTTGAAGGAAAGAAATGGAATTTGTGATTTCTATCTTTGATAATATATTTAGAAAGCTGTTTTTAATTTAAATCGATTTTTATTTTTAAAAACTAATAAATGTACCTGGTAAAATAATTCAAAATATAAAGATATATAATAAAACGTGTCCCTCTCATCTTAAATGACTCCCACCCAGTCCCCCAGCTCTGCGCCCCACAATTAGCCACAATTCCCATTTCTTGTGTACCCTATGGAAGTATACAAAATTATATACGTATATTTGTGTCTACTTTTATATTTCTCTTTAGTGGGAAAACACCATCACCATTGCTATGAATCTTGCTTTGTTTCATTGACTGGTTTACCTTGGCGATCATTCTATATCTGCTTGGATAGTTTCACCTCATTGTTTTTCATCACTATATAGTATTCTCTGGTATAGATACAGCGGCATTTATTTAACTAGTCCCTTATTCTTGGACACTGAAGTTATTTCAAGTGCTTTGCTATTACCAACAAGGATGAAATTAATACACATATGCATACAAAGTTATATGCATATACATTTTATCTACCACATAAATTCCTAAAAGTGCAAAAAATGCTGCCTGTTCCTTTTGTTCTCTGTGTGCGTAACAAGCAAATAGTGAATAACTGAGCCCCACATCAGGCTCAGTGAGAGACATTCTCACAGCTGAAGTTTCCAAAGCCAGAAGTCAGGTTGCCTTCCTCCCTCCCCTCCACCCATGCTCCCAGAGCCAACCAGCCACAGCTTCCTGCCAAGTTCATCTCCTATGTCACATCCATCGCTTCGTCCTTCTCTCTTCATTCTGCCTCAGCTTCAGTTCTGGCCTTCATCGTCTGTCTTCAGAACCACGGCTGTGGTCTCCCCTCAGGGAGAGTCTTATGTCCCCACACCCCTGATTTAGCTTTCAACGCGCAGCTGCCAGGTTTGAGTCGGCCCCTCTCTTGTTCAGTGTCCCCCAGTGTCCCTCAATGGCACCCAAGGCCCGCAACGCAAAGGCCACTCCCTCGGTCTGCCTACAGATCTGCGATACCTCGCTCCCGCTTTCTGCGGCGTCATTTCCCATCCTTCCCCCCACTGTGTGCAATTCCAAAATTGTCACTTCCCACTCTCCCTACTGTGGCCCACCTGAAGCTCTGGCTTCCTTTCCTGGTGTACCTCCACTCACAGACCACCTTCACCCGAACCTCTCTCCTTCCCAAATCCTCTGAGCCTCACTCCCGCGGGAAGGATTTCCAGTCCCCCCCCCATGGCCGCCGCAGAGGGGCTAGGTGTCCCCTGTGCCCCCTGCCCTCCGTGTTATCTCTTGCACTGCATTTGCAGCCTTTCAGGGTTGGACAGGCCGTTCAGGTGTCTTTCTCCACACTAAGGTGTGAGTTCCTTGAGAGCGGCGGCACAGCCTAGTGATGGCATGTCCCCCGGTCCTGGCACTGTGCCTGGTACAAAGTAAGCTCTGATACACGCGGCTGTGTTGAACTCTGTGGGTGAAGTGTGTGGGGTGCGGGACGGGGGAAGGCTGGCTGTGGTCTCGTTCAGAGTTGGAAGCTGTGGCGACTCTCTGGTGGGATGCAAATCTGGAGGGACTAGTGTTTGCATGGAGAGCAGGAAATAGTGCAGGACCCCAAGCAGGGTCAGGGCAGAGGCAGGGAGGACTCTGTATTCACCCTGCCAAGGGCTCCGGGGCTTCTGCTCAGACTGGAACTGGAGCTGATGGCACTGAGCGAGGGTACTGCGGCTTCTCTTCCCAGGTGGATGCTTCGTGACACTTTCCTGCCAGGGAAAAGCAGCGGGGAGCGGGCAGTATCACACTGCAGATCCCCTCAGAGACTTGGGGGGCAGATCAGCATCTGAGGCACCAACAGGCAGCCTTGAGGCTGGATCCACAAGGTAAGGGTGTGAGGGGGTGTGAGGGGTAGGGGAGGTGGAGCTGCGGGAACAGGGATCACCTTTGGGAGGGGCAGACCTTCCTTCCCCGCAGTGGGTTTGTTCGGGCGGGCGGGACGGAGCCAGAAGCTACCCACTCCCGGTAGAGGGGGGAATGAAGCCTGCCCTCATCTTTCCAGCCACGGGCGGGGTGGGGGAGAGGGCTGGGTGTGTGCGCCCACAGGGCGGGCAGCGGAGGCCCGGGGCTGGGGACCCCGGGCGTCCGCGAGGAGAGAGGCCTCTAGCGGCCACCGTGGGAAGCAGGAGAGGGCGGGCCGGGAAGGCACTTCCTGCCACGGCCTGGGGCTGCCCAGTTTTGCAAAGGAAGTGCTGCCAGGGCCGGAGGGGCGGAGGCAGGAAGTGGGCCAGAGGCTCGTGCGAGGGTGCGGCCGGCGGGTAGTGAGAGGCCGCGGTCGGAGTGGGTGCGGAGGTGAACGAGACCGAGCCCGCGATCCCACCCATCCTCCCCAGAGCCCCAGACGCCTCAGCCTGCCAGCACGTCTGGCGGCGCGGCTCAGCCCGCGACGCCTCGGCCGCCCGCACGCGGCCTGGATCAACCGCGTTCTAAGTTCTTCCGTTTGGAGCTGAACTTGGCTTCCCTCTAACTCGTCCCGCACCCCACCTCCCCACTCTGGGGCCTCATGAGCCCTTCCCCTCCGCTCCAGAGCGGAGACCACACCCCTCCCGTCTCCGAATACCTTCCAGGGGCCTCTCCTAGGGACGCATTTCAGCTTGCTTTAGAGCTAATAATATTGAGTCCTCCCTGTGCAGGCGTTTAATCAATTCTGTAGAGGGCCTGTCTCCATTCTGCAGATTAGATAACTGAGGCCAAGAGGTAGAATTAAACGGCACAGCCGGATGCACTCAGATCCATTCAAAGTTCGCACTTTCATTGAAGCCCCAGGGGGCTTAGGGCAGCCCTTCCCTCCACTACTACTGCCGTCTCTCCTAAGGGTTTGCTGAAGCGAGGTGTGGCTTCATGGGACTCCCCGCACATCAACGCCCCCCCCGCAATAACCACAGAGTCAGGATAGGGGGGTCTGGCTTTCTCTTTAGTTCTCATCACTTTGGGGCTCTCCGTTACAGAGAAGGCACTTAGATGGGAAGGTCACCTGATTCAGACCAACCTTGTCCTCCCTCCCACCCCCAGCTCTCTGGGGTGGGGGGGAAGGGTAACGACATCTCCACCTGACATCCCCCTTGGCACTGGTATGTGGGTCCCCTTAACCGACAGGCCCTGGGGAGAGCCCAAGGCCTTGACCTCCAGACCCAGCATTTGGGGGAGGGGTTCCAGACAAAGGACTCAGAGCTGGAAGGCAGCATGTCCTGGGAGCTGCCCCCAGCCAGCAGGGCGCGAGGCAGAGGGCTGCAGGGGTGGGTTGGCACAGGGGAGGGGGACAGCTTGGCCAGGCTTCCTGGAGCCCCCCAAACTCCGCAAGAAGGGTCCCACCTCCTACAGATCCCCTAAAGGCACCGGTGAAGTATGGGGTGGGTAGGGGAGGCACCCCTTAGGCGGTGTAGAGACCCACACACGCACACGCCGTGGTGGGCCTAGCATAGCGCTGGGCACAGAGAAGGTGGTCAACAAATGTGTTTTGAATGTATGAATAAACGGAGCTGAAAAGGGTGTGAGGGACAAAGGACAGGGCCTGGGGCCCTTTGGCCCAGCCTGTTTCATTCAGAAAATAGCAGTTTAAAAAATGTAGAAATTCTTTCCCTCCTCCCCCCAGTTTATGGGTCCAGGAAAGGGGTGAGGGAAGGGTGTCTCCACCCCAACCCTTCCCTCTCCCCTTCCCCTAAAAATCTATATACACATATACATATTTATACGGCACCGCAAAGGGATCCTGCCTATGCCTCCACACTCGGAGCTGGGGCACCAAACCCCAGGGCCTCGGGGTGGTCAAGGCAAAGGTGAGAGGTTGGAGCTTGGGCCGTGTGGGAAGCAGCCCTCAGGTGCTGATGAGCCCAGAGAAGCTGGATTCTAGGGTCTTGAAGGACAGACCCCTGCTCCCTTTACAAGTGGTAACAGATCTTCTATCCTCCCCGCCCTCCTAGGCAGAGATTGGTGGAGGCTATAGCAGTCCCAAGGTAGGAGGTGGGGAGACTGGGTCCTCCCCCACCAGCCTAGATTGCTGCAACCTGATGGCTGTTCCAGGCAGAGCTGACCCGGATCGTGGCCCTGGGAAAATTGGGCCGAGAAGAGGGCTCTATGCAAGGCACTTGGTGTCCACTGTTCCCAGGCTGGGGGCCCAAGGCGTGGGGCAGCAAAACTCTGCCCCTCCCCCAGGCAGAACTGGAAGGGCCCGAGGGACCCAATTTGGCAGCAAAGAAACATGGCCATGCAGAGAGAGAGAGAGAGAGAGAGAGAAAGGAGGGAGGCGGCACGCAGGGCCCCCCAGGTCCCCCCAAGAAGGAGGAGGTTCTAAGGCACTGACACAGGGACCCGGGGACTCGGCGCCCTCGGTGCAGCCTGCCGCCCCCTGCACAGCCTGGCCGGGCTGGGGGGAGAGACGCCCACTTCCCCGTGGCGCTGAGTTTTCTTTAGGAAGAGTCCGCGTGTGAGGGGTGAGGGTGAGGTCGGGGGCAGGTCCTGGCCCCGTGGCGCCTCACTAGCTGCCGGGCCGAGGCTGCCTGAGCACTGAGTACACGTCATCCACACGGCTGAGCTGCTCGAAGAAGGGCAGGAGGTCGTGGAGCTCCGTGTCACTCATGTTGTCAAACCACGAGGCCACCGGTACCTGAGCAGATGGGTGTAGGGCGGTGAGGGCCACCTCCTGGAAGCCCCTTACCCAGTCCTCAGACATTCTGACGGCAGCCCCAGTGAGTCACATTTACACACAGGTCAGAGCAGAGGTTCCACGGGACCATACTTAACCTTACCATGTGCTAAGCACTCTGATATTTTCAGTTCTATTTCATTTTTTAAAAGAATCCCAACTAAGACCCACTAAATTATTTCTGTGTTCCACTAACAGCTCACGACTGGCGGTATGAAAAATGGAAACTGCTCCAGTGTCCAGCAGGGACCCGAGCCCATGGCAGGTGCCCTGTATCTGCAGGCAGAATGGGCTGAGTGACTAACACAGAACAGGGAGCAGCAGTGAGTGGACCAGGCGGGTGGGCAGCAGGCATGGGTCACTGAGGAAAGAGGGAGGAATGGGAGGGCACCAGACCCCAGCAGGGGCCCCCATCCCCACCCTGCCCGGCACTTACGGCGTTATCTGGATGGAAGACATAGGAGGCGGGTGAGTTGTCCAGGATGAGCACCCGCCGAAGGTCTCGGCCCAGCCGGCTCAGGTCCTTCACATAGTTCCCCCGGTGGAAGACGCATGACTCACGAAACAGCCGCGCCCGGAAGGCCCCCCACTTGTCCAGCAGGTCAGCTACTGGGTCTGCGTACTGGGGGGCAGGAGGTGGGTCATCCAGGGCCAAGAGCGACCCAGAGGTCACTGCCCAGAGGTCGTGCGCTGGAGGCAGATAGGAAGCAGAGATGCCCCAGGAGGCCTTCGGAGCGTGGAGGGCTCACCTTGGCAAGGCTGGCGGTGAACAGCACACATTCGAAGAGCTCACCCATCCGCTGCAGGAACTCGTCTACGTGGGGCCGCTTCAGCACATAGACCTGGGGGGTGGGCCAGTGAGGGGACTGCTGGCCCACAGGCCTGGGTGGGGCAGGGCGGCCGGGGGCTGGGAGGGAGTGGGTGGAGGAGGCACAGGAGGGAGGCTGGTCCCATGGCCTGCGGGCTCCACTCAGCCAGCCGGTGCAACCACCACTGGGGAAGACACCCACCCATCCAGAAGAGTATCAAAATGAACCTCCAACTCCTGGTTTCGGGCCCTGCCTCAAAGGGCATCACTAAT
This sequence comes from Globicephala melas, assembly GCF_963455315.2. Lineage (NCBI taxonomy): Eukaryota > Metazoa > Chordata > Mammalia > Artiodactyla > Delphinidae > Globicephala > Globicephala melas. Next base: position 19,208,577 of record NC_083320.1, read on the forward strand.
TCCTAGCCCCTTCCTCCACCATGGCCTCAGCCAGATGTAGGGGCCTGGGGGCAACCCCCTCACCCCAGAGCTGCAGAGCACCGGCCCCCGAGCCAAGTAATGGAGAACAGGCTGGACAGCACACAACCTATCCTGAATTACTTGAACTGGGTCCCGGGCAGGGTGGGGCGAGGGGGCACCGAAGAGGACCCCGACTCCCTGCAGGCCTTGGAGTCGGGCCAAGTCCCTGAGGGTCCGTGTGACCTTAGGCAAGTCTCACACCCTCTCTGGGCCTCTGACATTCCACATCTATCAGAGTCCCATCTGGGACTCTCAGGATTGGTGGGAAGAGCCTGGGGTCTGGAAGACAGATGCCAAGCCTACCACCTCCCCCCACACCCGGCCCCTCACCTGGTGGACCACCCCATCAATCTCCACAGGGATGATGAAGTCGGCATTGTTCACTGGCTGTGAGGGGGGAAAAGAGCTGCTGGAGCTGGGGCGAGGCCCGCCGAGACCGCCTCCCAGGCCAGGGCAGACTCCCTTAGAGACCCGGGGCTGAGGGCTGCTGGGCAGGGCCCACCTTGAAGGAGCTGTGCACCAGGGTCTCGTCCAGGTCGATGACTACGCAGATCTTGTCCGAGTCCTGGGCCTTGGCCTCGGGGAGCAGGTACTGGACTGGGGTCTGCTGTGGGGACGGGCGGGGCTGGCTGCGGCACCTCTCTCAAGCCCCAGTCATTTCTCCTCCACATGTCTTCCCTCCCCCAGCCCTCTACCTGGCTAGCCACAAGGACAGTGGGAGAGACCAACCCCTTCCCAGCTTTGCCCCTGCCAACTCTGGAGCCTGGGGTAGGCCGCCTGGCTCTCTGGGCTTCACTTCCTGACCTGGGAAACCAAGGCAGAGGAAAGCTTCCACTTCTGAAGGGGAAATTCAGAATTCCCGTGGTTGGGGGGCCCTCCCCTGGGAGGCAGTCTTGGGGCATTCAGGGCTGGGAAGGCCTGGGAGGGTGGAGGGCTTGGTGGGGGGACAGGGGGGCTCCACCCTCCTTCCAGGGTCTACGAGCAGGTCATGAAGAACCCCCTCCCCCTAAACTCCCTGAGGGCTGAGCCCAGGTGCCCCTGCAGCGCCCTCCTGGCCATCACACACCTTGGGGACAGCACCGTTCTCCTCCACGAGCAGGGGCGCCCCACTGTGGGCAGGCAGGGCCTCCCCATCATCCCGGCAGACGCAGCAGAACAGTGAGTGGAGGAGGCCCCGATTCCGGGGCTTCTGAGAAGCCGCAGACTTCTGGTCACCTGAAGCAGGGAGGCCCAAGGTGGGGGAAGGCACGCTGACTGGCCTGCAGAGGTGGGCACGTGTGCCCAGGCACGAACCCTTGGGCTGAGAGGCTCTGGCCGTGCTGCCTTCATTGAGGGAGACACACGAAAGTGGCATCCAGACAGTCTTGGCTCCAGGCCACCCCTCCGCTCCCCACAAGTCCTTCTAGTGTGGGTACAAAGTTACCCACGTTAGGGAGTGGGCTGGCTGGAGGCGGGGACTGAAGGTGTTTTCTCTTCCTAACAGCCTCCATCGCTGCTGGGGGATCAGCCCACTGGGGGCACCTCCTGGCACACCCTGTACCTGAGCAGCCCCTATTCAGTAGGGCCCCTGCCAGAGAGGGTTGAGGCCTGGGGCCCTGGGGCCCACTCCTGCTCTCCTTCCCCTCCTTCCATCCTCTCCGCCTCCAGAGGTGCAAAGTCCTTCCTCAGGCTGGGCCCAGAGACAGGGGGTGGGTGCCTGGGGCCAGTGTCCTGCCGCCATCTGCTGGCCCCTCCTCCTCCGCCCCCGCCCGGACCTCCAACTTAGGTCCCGCTGATAGACGGCCCGCCCTCCAACATCCCCTCCACCCGGCCCGGGCAGAGCTAGGCCCGGGCCACAGGTGCGAAGACCTGGAGGGACTTCCTAGCCTCTTAAGTCAACACCGGGACAAGGAAGGGCAGACCCCCTGCCCAGACCCGTCAAGCCCCGGGGTGCCCGGCCGAGGCCGGCGGCATCTCGAGTCGGTGCGTGTGCGCACAGACCCGGCGCCCACCGGCCTGCAGCCGGGGCTCCGAGTACCCGGTCCGACGCGGGTCTCCCCGCGGGCGCGCTGGCGATCCTTAAAAGTGGTTGTCCCTCTCTGCGTCTCCGAGAGGCTCGGCGCCTCCACAAGTGACGCGAAAGTTTGTGAAGAACGTGGCTGTGTGGTAGCGGGAGATCCTTCCAACCCTCCCCAGCCCGCTGTCACCTCTGCGCCCCCTCCCTCGACCCGACCAGACCGCGGCCCAGAGGGGGCGGAGTCTCAGCTGGTGGCCTGAAGGCGCCCTCTTCAACCCCCCCATCTCCCAGCCCCACTGGCGCCAATGGGGGGGAGGGGGCGACTCCCGGGCATCGCGCACAGCCAGTCCGGGAAACCCGGAGGGCGCCCCTTCTCTACCCCTGCCTCAGTTTCCCCACCTCGAGCAGACAGGAGCGCCCAAAAGGGGGCAGGCCCCGCCCCGCGTCTCTGAGCCTCTGCGAGTTCAAACTCTCAACCAGCTCCCCCTCCGGTTGGAAGCTTCGGGCCCCGCCGAGTCGGGAGCCTGGGGCGGCAGCGGCGGCTGCCCTGGGGAGGGTCGCGGCCCCCTCTTCCTCCCCGCAGCGCCCGGATTGCGGGTCCCTCCGCGCGCCCCAATACCTTTGCTCCGTAGCGGGCTCCGCGCTTCCTCCTTGCTGATCTGAGTAATGACGGCCGAGCTGTCCATGGGGCCGGGCGCGCTCCGCTCCGGCCGGACTCTGGCCCGGGCGCCCGGCCTCCCCCCCGGCTCGGGCCGGAATCGGGGCGCGGGGGGGAGGGGAGGGGTGGGAGGGAGGGATCCCCGCGAGCTTCGGAGGGGAGGGGAGCCAGGTTCTTAGGGGGAGGGGGAGGGAGGGGGCGCGGAGGAAACTTTGTTACAACATGGAGTTTCCTCCCCGCGAGGCGGATGCAAACATGGAACCCGGGCGCCGTTTCAAGGCTCCCCCTTAAAAGGGCAACGGTTTCGGCGTGACCTGGACTTGGCCGGGCTTTCATCACTTCTGGGGCCGGCGCGGCTTGGCGGGCTAGGAGGCGGGCCCGGCCGGGTTCCTGCCGCACTCCAAGGGGCGTCGCCTCCCTTCCTGCCGCCCGCCCGCCTGCGGGGCCGAGCCTCTGCGGCTGCGTGGCAGGGCCGGCACCCGGCCCACCATTCTCCGGCGCTGGGCGGCCAGGGGACAGGGCCCGCCCGGAGCGCCCACGCCCGGGAGTGCCCCGAGGGCGGCGCGGCTCCACCTCTGCACATTCCGAGGGTCGGGGGCTGGCAGCTTCTCGGTTTCCTCATCTGGGAAGTAGGGTAACACCGTCTAGTCTGTAAAATGGGTCTCTCCGGCGGTCTAGGGGCCATCTCGCAGGGAAGTCGTGAGCGTGCAAAGACTCTTTGCTACCTTCAAACGTCTGTGCAGATCCACATAATTAGGCTCTTAACCGGACCAAGACTGTCACCACCTACCGCAGTCTCGGGCCCCTTCCCCTAAACCCGGAGTTGTAGGGCGTGGAAATTCCAACTGTCTGCCCCGGGATGCCCCCTGCCGACCTCTCCCAACCGCCTCACCTGGCGCCCGGCCACGTCCACTCCAGCCACCTGGCTTTCTCGCCAGAAGCCTAGCGCCTCCACGCCTCAGGGCCTTTGTACCTGCTGTTCTCCCGGCCTGGAATGCGCCTCCTTCGACTTCTCACAGCCAAATCCCACCGACCTCGAAGAAATGACACCCCCTCCAAGAGGCTTTTCTAGGCCCCTCCCCTACTCCCTACGCCGGCCACGATGTGACTGTTGGGCAGGGGGGAAAATCAAGCGGCGGCTACACACAGTGGGGCCCCCATCCCTTCGGGCTCAGTGCCCAACCGTGGGGACCACACCGTCAACTGGAGGACCTTGAACACCCGCTCCACCCGGGTCTGTGCAGACACACCGGCGGGCGCGGGGCCCGCGTTTCCACGCAGATTCTTCACGAGGGAAACTCCCGTGTGATGCACGGTGAGATTTGCGGGTGGTTTTTTTTTTTTCCTGTTTATTAAGTTCCTTCCATTTGCCGTTACTATTTTGTGTTCACGTTTTAAAAATATTCATAACGCCAAGCCTTGACAAACACGCCTCAGCATTTCCTTCCCCCGCCGGGCGGGGCGGGGCGGGGCTGGCGCGTCCAGTCCCGTCCGGCCGCAGGGTGCTTACGCGGCGCACGTCCTCCAGGCCGGGCGGAGGGGGGAGCCGGGGAGCGAGAGGCCCCGCGAGGGGAGCGGCGCTCGCCCAAAGGCGCGCCAGCTTCGGGGCTGGGCAGCAGGGCGAGGAGGAGGTGGTCAGAGGCTGTGAATCCTGTGGACTCCACGACCCCCCCTTCTGCTATTGGGTTAGCCAAAAAGTTTGTTCGGGTTTTTCCGGAACATCTTACTACGCCGCCGGCCGGCTGCCATCATTGCATTTAATCACGATAATCGCCAACTTGCGGCGAGCGCTTAGTCTGGGTCCCGCTTTGGCTGCGCCTCTCATCTCATTTACTTCTCAGAACAATCCGTTTTTTAACCCATTTTACAGATAAAGAAACTGAGTCCCGACGAGCTAGCGACTCGACCAGCCCTCCGGCGGGGGCAGAGGTTGGATTCCTGTCGCCGCGCCGAACCCCCTCCCCTTCGGTACGGCCCCGGGGCGGGGCCTCGGCATTCTCTCCGGATGCTCAGCCGGCGCCGACCCCAAAAGGAAATGTGCGGCGGAGGGCTGAGTGAACCCCGGGCCTCGCCCCTGGCCTGAGCAGGGCGGCTCGCTTTCCACTCCCTTCGTCTTTCCCTCTGTGAAGGCTGGAACCTGGCCGACTGTGCCACTGAGGGTCAGGGGAGCTAACGCGGGGATAGGGCACTGGGCACAGGGCACTGGGCAGCACTGCTGCCCCCCTCCCGTCGCTATTCCCTTCACCTCCTACTCCTACCCCCCCCTCACCCTCCATCGTCTCCTCCGAGCCTTCGCTGGTGCGGGTCTCCTCCCAGCGAGACCTGCCCTCTTCTCACGCTCAGCGGTGCACTTTCCGCCGGGGCGGAGTGGATGCGGAGTGAGCCCAGACGCCCGTGCAGTGCGGGGGTCTGGGGTCTGTGGGGACAGTAAGGTGGGGCGGGTTCTTTGGGTTTCCTCAGGAAGGAGGGGAGTCCACACCCAGCTGCTCTCCCTCTACCCTCTCTACTACAGCAGGTGGGGGGGTCGCCGTACCCGCATAGTTTATTTTTATCTGTTTCATAGGTTTGCGCCCCAGGACGGATAAAGTCATGGGGACTGTGAGTCGAGAAACACTAGGACTCAGCCGGGGTCGGTCTGGCAATTATGGACAAGTGTCTTGTTCATCCAGCACCTCAGCTTCCTTCTCTGCCAAATAGGGTTGGTAAGGGTCCAACCCAGGCAAGTGGGTAGGGGGAATGCCGAGCAGAAAGGCCGGATGCCCTCCTCCCAGGCTCCGAGACACACCGTGGTGCACATTCCGACAGAGCGGGGTGGATGCGGAGTGAGTCAGGACGCCTGTGCAGTGCCGGGTCTGGGGTGTCTGTGGGGATGGAGTTGTGGGTGGAAGCTTCTGGGGAGAGTAAAGGTGTCAGGCCACTCCCAGCCTGAGGGGCTGATGAAGCATCTAGTTAGATCTGAACCTGGGGGCTGGGAGGACCAGAGCTACTGGGGAGGGAGCAGCCCTTTTGGAGGCGTCCCTGTCTGGATATGACTGACCTTGGCCTGACTTCATCGCTAACGCCTTACCCAGGCCCAGAGCAACCCTTAGCTGGCCCTTTGGTCCCCTCCCCTCCTCACCTTCCTTTACCCCAAGTTCTAAGCTCCAGACTTGCCTATTGGTATGACCAGCCCGCCCGTTCTTCTGGGGAACTCCCAACAAGGTTGCAAGTCTCTCGCTTTTGCATACACTGACCCCCCCCACCCCAACTCCCGGCATGCTCATCTCTCCCTTGATTGCTCGCCCTATGTCTATTCAGCTTTCAAAATATTGTCCCGGAGTTTATCTTCTGTGGGCCTTGCCTCATCGGTTGCAGGTGTGCCTGACGCACACTTCGGATCGTCAGTGATTTGTTGTCATTCACTTAGGTTCCCCCCAACCCAGTGTGAGCTCCTAAAGAGCTGACATCTTTAATTCGAGACTGTGCCTCCCTTCCCCAGGTCTAGCACAGGGCTGGCGCCCAACTAATGCCTACAGAATTGACCAGAGGGGTGGGCAGGGGGTACAGCTGGGGGCACCTCAGGGAAGCAAAAAAGGGGTCTCCCGTTTCTCCGCTACCTGGCCCCCATTCATCCTCTCTTTCAGTTCGCAGGGGCCCCATCTTCTCCAGGGACAAGCCGGGAGAAGGAGGTTGGGCGGCATTCTAGCCCAGGTACCTCTCCACCGTTGCTCGGGTGAGCCAGACCTGTCCCATCCCGTCCCTCTTAGAGGGCCCCACTTGTTTCGTTGCCCTTTTAAGAAAGAGGAAATTCTTCTCATAAACAAGCGCCTCAACCGGAGCGCGGAGCCCAGCTGCCTGCCCCGCCGCATCCCCGGGAAATCGGGGGTGCTTCCAGGCACAGCGCCCACTCCAAGCTCAATCTAGGGGAAAGGGCTGGCGGCCCCTCATCGCCGACGCTCGCCACAGCTCAGGGGCTGGGGTCCAAGGGACGGGAAGAGGCAGGAGGGACTTGGGGGAGCCTAGAAACAGCCCAGGGAGCGTCTGTAAAGTGCAGCCCCTTCAAGGGGCGAAAGGGCGCCGGGCCGCTCCCTGCGGCCGAGGGGGTTCCCCGCCCACAGAGCTCACCCCACCTTCCCGCCTGGGCGGATTCCGACGCCCCCGGGCGCGAAGCCCGAGTGACAGCCTCCTCCTCTTTGGAGGCGGGGAGTACCGGCGCTCGGGATCGTCCCTGTCCCTAGGGGGAGCTGGGAGTCAACGCCCAGGGAGCGTTAACTGCGCGGCTTGGGAGTCCCGGTCGCCTGGTCCCCTGGGGAGATGGCAAAGGAATTGGGCCTGAGAGGCACCGACTCTTGGGTTCCTTAGGACTTGGCGCCCTAAGAGGGGAGAGCCGCGCTTCTGTTTTCCTGCCTGGAAAAGGGGTTTCAGGTGGAACAGAAAGGCTGAGGCCACTCCAGCGAGAGTGGGAGCGAGGCAGACCTTCGGGGAGGGGGACTATTCTTGATGGTTCAGGGATTTTGTGCTTTCCTGTTTCCATTTCCCTGCTCTTTTGGATAAGAAGTGAATTAGCATTTATTTATCGTTTTCAGACTCTATTTTTAAAGTACCAGTTTGGAGCCTGTGTCCCACCCCCAATTGGGTTGGTCTGTCAGGTTACTCCTATAGGTGCTCAATAAATACTTTAGGAATGATTTTTTTTTTTTAAGTCTCAAGTGCCAGGCTCTGTGTTAAAGTGCTTTATTTACCTCCGCTGCAAGGTTGGTGTCCCCATTTTATAGTTGAGAACACTGAGATCCGGAGGTTAATCACTTGTCCAAACTAGGAGACAGCAGGTCCCTACGGAACCAGGGGAACCAGGGTTGGCCTGCTTCCAGAACTCCATCTTGCTGCCTCCACACACCACCCCAGACCCCCACTGGTCCAGCAGGCCAGTCTGCCCCACTCGTTACACCCTCGGCCATGCCCTGGGTGGGAGCTCATCCAGAGGTCTTCTCCTGATCCTCTTCAGGAAGCCCATACAGAAAGTGTTGGTGGGAACCGTGGGCCAGAAGGGTGGCTCCATGGGTGATGAGACAGGTCCAGGTCTGGAGGAGGGGTGACCATGAGTAGGGGAGAGGACAAGACCTTTGGGGAAGCCCCAGTGCATCCCCCCACTAAGCCCTCCATCTGTTGTCTCTTCTCCTTGCCTCCCCCATCCCCAAGGCGCCCGCGGACCCAACAGTACCAGGTAGATGGTGAGGCCCAGGTAGACTGCGGCCAGCAGTGCCACAAGGCTGAAGTAGGCAGGGTGGGGTAGGCTGGGCAAGTAGCTGACCACAAAGTAGAGGTTAATGGCACAGATGAGCACCATGATGGAAGAAGTGAAGGCCTTGCTCACCCTTGGGGACAAGAGGGAGGCTCAGGATTGGCTGCATCTCCTCCAGTGCCCACAGCCAGCCTGGAGCTAAGGTGGGGGGTGGATACACAAAGCCAGCTTCCCAGGGCTGTGGGCCCTGGGGCAGACCCCTGGCCAACTTCTGCCTCCTGGGCCCTCCAGGCACCACACTGGCAGGATTTGGCAAAAGCAGAGTCTGAGGTGAGGGAGAGGAGCTCAAGCTCTAGAAACAGCCCCTGGCCCAGGATTCCAGTCCTGGCTCCTCCACTTGCTAGCTAGCTGTGTGACCTTCGGCAAGTTTCTTAACCTCTCTGACCTTATCTGGGTAGTGGGAATAATGGGACTTCCTACCTCTTGGTGGTTGTGAGGATCAAGTGTGGTAATGTAAGTCCAGTGCTGGGGTTGCGGAGTACTCACAGGCCATTGGTAAACTCCTGCATCAGGGCGGGCATGCTGGTGAACGTGAGGATGGGCAGCACAGCGAAGGGAAGCTGGGGAGAAGCGGGAGGAGGGGGCTGAGAGACCCTGCCCTTAGAATACAGTAAGGAGGGGAGGAGCAGGCCGGGGCTCCAGTCACCCTCTGCCTCACTGTGCAGCCTTGGGAAAGCCTCCTAACCACTCTGAGCCTCAGTTTCTCCACCTCTCTGCCTTCCAAGGTTGTAGGGGCTCGAAAGCAGGAGAAAGTGTTTGGGGGCTCTGGCCCCAGGCTGCCTGAGCTTGTATCCCAGCTGTGCCACTGGTCACTTAACTGCACGCATCAGTTTTCCCATCTGCAAAATGGGGATAGTGGTGGTTCCTACCCCCTGGGGTGGCTGTGGAGAGTACATGAGGCTTGTAGATAAGGTGTGTTTAGAATAGCGCCTGGGATGCAGGGGAGGCTCTGTAGCGGGATTGCTGTGGTTCCTGTTTGGCTCCACAGCGGGAAGGAGGTGATAGGGCCCGCAGGCTCACCAGCAGGCTCTGCAGCACGTTGAGCAGGTCGTTGAGGCCTGACAGGTCCCGCAGGTCCCTGAAGACTGCCACGAGCACGGTGGGCAGGATGGCACAGGAGCGAGTGAGCAGGACTCGGGCGAAGCGTGACCACCGCAGCTTCAGGAAGCCCTGGGGGGTGGGGTGGGCACCTTGGTGGCGGGGTGCAGGACTGTGTTCCAAGGGAGGGACCCTCTATCCTCCCTCAGCCCATCTCATGCCTGGAGGAACACTCTGTTTCTCCATCTTTGAAATGGGGGCAGCTCTGTCCATAGTTGGTGGTGAGGGGATAGATGGGGGGAAATTAGGGGGGGTTCCCCTCCTTTAGGGGGTGTTCCCCTCCCACAGCTGATTGCTGAAGACTAAACCGTGTTGGAGAAAAGGCTTCTATTAGTTCTGGGTTTGCAGTTTCGGGCCTCATCTCGCTGAATCTCAGTTTTCTCATCTGTAAAATGGGGCTTATAAGGGCACCCGTTGGGCTGCCTTAAGGATCAAGGAAGCGGATGTCCGAGCCCCGAGTAGTGTGCCTTGCCCTCAGTCCCCTGCCCGCCCCGGCCCGCCCCAGCCCCACCTCCATCACAAACTGTCCCGCGTAGGTGCCGGTCATCGTGGAGCTCTGCCCGGCGGCCAGCAGACCCACCGCCCAGATGTAGAGGGCTGCGGGGCCAAAGAGGCAGCCTAGGATCACGCCCTGGAGGGTGGGGTGTGGTCAGAGCCATGGGTCCGCCCCTTCTCGCGCAGACGCTACCTCTGAGGTGGGCGTGGCGAGGAGCCCCGCGGGATTGAGCCCTTCCATACCCGCCCTGCCTCGCGCTTACTCCTTGGTAAATGTCCACCGCCACTGTAAGGTTGTTCCTGGGGAAGATCTTGGCGTAGTCGTGGAGGCTGCTGTTAGCACAGACGTTGAACTGCGGGCACCGGGCAGTAGGAAGGAGATGTGAAGCGCACACTCAATGTTGGAAAATCAGACCTCCAAGCCTTGACCAAGGATTGAAAACTAGTGGCCCGCGGGCTGAATCCAGCCAGACATATTTTGTGTGACTAACACATTTTTTTTTTCTTTAGTGTGAATTGGTTGACATTTACAATTGAGAAGATTTAACATGAGACCCTGGTTTCCAGCTGCTCTTGGATTGTAAGAGCTGGCATTACCACAGAGAGACAATTGGCTGGCAGGGACTCAGGCTGCCCCACGGCCCTTCTCCCTTACGTGGGACCCCCTTCCCACAGCTCTGTGACTCGGCTGGTCTCGAAGGCAATGTGTGACTATGGTTTGCCATCCTATTTAGACCTCTCTCCTTACGCTGAGGAGCAGAGACCCAGGGAGGGCTATGACCTCACAAGGTCACACAGCAAGGCAGTGGCAGTGCCCATGTCCCCGGAGGCTTGGCCAGTCTCAAAAACTGCGACAGGCAGAGTCCCAGCTCCCAGAGAGCCAGGGAGGAGCTGGCCGGCTCCTTCGCCTTCAGAGCCCGCTCAAATGTCACCTCCTCCAAGAGGCCTCTCCTGACCACCTGGCCTAATGTAGCAGTCCCTCCCTCACCACACCCCCAGTTATGTTTCATCACCCCCTTTATTTCCTTCACAACATCGTTCATATTTTCCTTTGAAACCGATCAACTGATTGGTTGATTTGTTTCCTGTTTGCTCACTGCCTCCGAATTTAACCTGCAAGAGGGCAAGGTCTCTATCATTGGCTGCTGTATCCCTAGGGCCTAAGACACCGGCTGATACATAACAAATGCTCAATAAATCTTTGCTGAATGAATGACAGTTTATCTACTAATAATGAAGATTATCACTAGAAACTCAAGGAAAGAAATTGCCTGCCTGCATATTCCTGACCCCACGCTCGTGCTTAGGCAGGCAGCCCCCTCCGAGAATGCCCTCCCTACAGTTTGCTGGGCAAATCCTGCCCATCCTTCAAGGTGCAGCTGGAATGCTGGATCCTCCAAGACTCAGCTCCTCCCGCCAGTCACCTCCCCTGGACGTCTGTGCCTTGTAGCCCCTGGCGTGGGGCTGACCGCGTGCAAGCCTACATGCGTGTCTCCCCAGTGGGGTGGGGAAGGGGCTCCCAGCCAGAGGCCAGGGTCGCAGACTCCCTCCCCTACCAGTGCCTGGAGTACAGGACAGAGACTCGAAGGGCTTAGCTGCACTCTTTGGAGTCCCCAGCAAAGCCTGAAGGGCATGTGGGCATGGGGTGTGCCTCACCGCAGCCTGGTTGGTTTGCTGGTAGAAGGCTTGCCCAAAGACAGCCACAACAAAGAGGTTGATGAAGAAGGAGACAGACAGTGCGATGGCGGCTTCAATCAGGAAGTACATGTTGGCTTCTCGGATGTCTGCCCTGCGGGTCCGGTCTATCTCTCGAGACTATGAAAGTCAAAGGGAGGGAAGCACCGAAGTCCCTGAGTCATCCCAATATTCTCTACCCGCACACCTCTACCTATGTTCCCCCCAAACCCCAGTTCTTTCTAAAGCCCCCTACATGGCTGTCTGGGATAGGCCTTTGTTTCTGCCTCAGGACCTTTGCACTTGCCAGTCCCTCTGCTTAGAATCTCTTCTCCCCTGGTCTTCCTTCCCATCCTTCATGTTTCAAAGGCCTTGGCTGACTCCTTTTCTAAAGGAGCCCCCTCCCCAGTCATTCTCCATCATACTTCTCTGTGTTGTTTCCTTCAGAGCACCTTTCACAATCCATTTCTTTCCTTTATTGTTTACTTGCCCATGGTCTGTCTCTCCTGCTAGAATGCATGCTCTAAGAAGGCAGAGGACTTATCTGTCTCTTCATCACTGACCCCCAGCTCCCAGCACACAGTAGACCCTCTATTATTACATATTGAATAAAGAGTGATTCACTTCCCTCCTAAATTCACAGAGTTGGGAGCCAAAAGGGCGGGGCCCCAGCCTTGGGGGCGGAGCCGGTGTGGCCCTTAGGGAGAAAGCATGTCTCCCTCCCCTCCAGTCTGCTCACCTTGACCAGGGCTGAGTGCAGGTAGATGTTGTGGGGCATGATGATGGCGCCAATGATGCCCACGGCCTGCAGCAGCTCGGGCTGGCCACAGCCAGGGCACGAGGGCAGGAACAGGTCCCGAAGAAGTGCTCCCTGAGCAGGACGTGCCACCACATACTGTGGAGAGGAGCCTCGGTCAGGCTCCACCCCACCCCTGAGCAGCCATTCTCACCCTCTACCCCAACCCTGGCCACTAGGGAGCGTAGCTAAGGTCCGCTCCCCGCTCCTCTCAGGCTCTGCATGGGGCGGAGTGGGGTGGCCTTGGTGTGGGGACGTGGTACTGGTACGGCTTCCCACCTCATAGCCGAAGGTCAAGGCCATAATGGTAATAAGAAATCCAAAAAAGGCTTCCAGCTTCCGCAACCCTAGGGGGAGAACAAAGGGGCAGAACCGAAAAACCAAACAACCAAAATTATAACATAAACAATTATTAATGGCTGGTATCTTGAGCACTTTGTTCCAGGCACTGTGCCAAGTGCTTAACATATAGCGCTCGGTGCAGCCCCACCACAGCCCTGTGGCCTCTGTGCTACTATCCACGTGTTATAGATGAAGAAACAGAAGTCTAAGTAACTTGCTCAAGGCCGTACAGTCAGAGTGGGGCTGCTAGGAGCACTTCTCCCAATTCAGCAGAGCATCAGCTCCTACATTCATTGCCAGTCCCCCCCCTCGCCAAGTCCCCTATGGGATGAGAGGCACACCCACCGTAGTTATCGAGGAAGAGGAAGAAGAATGTGTCCACGATGGTGATGAGGACACCACCCCAGAGTGGGATTCTGAAACCAGAGTGGCCTGCGTCAGCCCCGCCCGGTCCAGGAGTCTGGAACTCCCTCCTCAGGGCTGGAGACTGTAGAATGTGGCTTCCTGGGAGCAGGCACTCAAATGGCCCCAGACAGGTAAGGGAGAGGGGAGTGGGAGTGTGCTAGAGATGGGAAAATGCCACATACACGCTAGGAAGGGCCAAGCTGTGTGGAGGACCAGCGTGGTAGGGAGCTTGGGGCTGCAGTCCTGAAGGCTGCATGGTGACCGACATCTGTGTGATTTGAGACAAGTCACTTTACATATCTGGGTCTCCACTTCCCCATCCGGCAAATTGGGCAATAGCTCTGAGTCAGAGGTGACTGGAGGATGAAATGGACACAGGGAAATAGAAGGCCTGGGGAGGAAGAAGCCGCTGTTCCCAGCCCTGGACTGAAGAGCTGGGGCCCCTCCAGAGTACCGTCCAGCTGAGAGCAGATTGAATGCGATAGCTGTGCCAATGACTTCCTGCATGTCTGAGCCCACGATGGCTAGCTCGATGGTCAGCCAGAGAAGGGTGCGGGGCACCTAGGGGGAGGTAATCCCGTCATTAAGGCTGGACCAATTATTTGTCTGTTGTCTCAGACCTACACTGACTGACCTTTCTGTACCCGGCTCTATACTCCTGGGCTGGAAGCCTGCAAACTACATTTGCAAGTCTGCCTTGCCAGCGGGCTTCCAGTTAGGTTTTCATGGTGTAAAATTAATCAACAGAAGCCTCAATTAAATAGAGTCGGGAGATGAGAAGGGGAAGCTCCCACGCCCTGCGAAGATAGCAGAGCCCAACAGGAAGAAGAAAGACTCCTCTTCATTCCCGGCAAGGACTCAGCCACTGAAAAGCCATGGACTCTTTGTTGACTATCGGCCTCCCAAATTCCCTTTCCCCTCCATAAAAGTGTTCTCCTTCCTTTGCTGTGCGGAGACTTGCACGTGGCTCCCCATGGCTTCAGACTCCCCAGTTATGATTCTCTCCCCAGTTATGATTCTCAACCCATCTTTGTTGGAGAAGTATCTAGCAATCTATTTGTTTTAGGTCAACAGTAGGAAATAGTTAAAGGAAATGGAAAGGCAGGGAGACATCATTTTTACCCCCCCCCCCTTCTGGAGCTCGCACCACCAAGGGCACCAGGCAACATGGGCTCCAGTCAGCAGTAGCGGCAATGCCTCTAGAAGCTTGGGTGCGAATGATGGCCCCTGGGCTCCTGTCCAGCAGCTTTCTGATCTCTGGGTAACACCTCCTTCCCTTGCTCCTCCAGCTCTTTCAACACCTTCGTGACTGCATCCCTGCATTAGATACCTTTGAAATATCTAGTGGCGTGATTTCTGTTGGCCTGCGTGGACACTGACGGCCAAGTCCCCGGTGCCCACCCCAACCAATGCCCTCCTGTTTTTCACCTTGGGCAAGTCACCTCTTCAGGTGCTTCCTGTCCAGGGGCACCAAGCTCACCTTAGGGTAGTAGAGATGACAGACTTCGCCCAAGTCCTTGCCTGTCACCACGCCCAGCCGGGCAGCAAGTCGCTGGCAGAGCAAGCCCAACACGGTGGCCCACAGCAGTACCCAGAGCAGCTGTGAGAAGCCAGGGAGAGGCCGTCAGCCAGAGGGACCAGTCTGATAAGCCCTGAGCTGCTGGGACCCTCTAACCAAGGACACCCTCTGGGGAGTGAGTTGGGGAGATGGAGCTAGAAGACACCCCCCCACTCCCGCAGGGCTGCTTTGGGGACCCTTTTGTGGTCCATTTGAACTTAACACCTGTTCCCAGGAACACTGGCCATGAAGGCCACTCTGGGGAAACGTGGCAAGCTGGGGGTCTCCACCCACTTAGCCTGGTCACCCCCTCCCCACCGTGCCCCGACTCAATCACTTTGAATCCAGCCACAGCCCCGGCCTGAAGATCCGACTCGATGTTTCCTGGGTCCAGGAAAGCAATGCTCATAAGGAAACCGGGCCCCGTGAAGGCCCACAACTTCCGCAGGCTGAACGTGCCCTGTGGAGGGAAGTGGAGTGAGGGGTCTTGGACACAGGCTTGGGGGCCGCTGGCCATGGCCAGCCCCCAGGTGAGCCCCTCTGGGCTCATGGGCCCAGGCTGGCCAGCCCTGCCCTGGGCCATGGAGCTGCCACCCTGGGGTCAGGGGTAGTGGAGCACAGGGGGTGGGAGGAACTCAGGATTTGCTGAGTCACGGCAGATCAGCTTTCTGGATCGGTCAGGTTCTGTGGTCTACACTTGACTAGCCTGCCTCGGGCAGGCCCTGAGTCAGCAGATCCTCAGAGCCCAGAGGGGAGCTTTCCTGGGTCAGGCCTCCCTGCCCAGTCCCTTCTCAGACCACAGGGCCTCCTCTCTGGAGTCCACTGAGCCTAGGGTCTCCCCACCCCCATTCCGGGGGTTAGCCTAGCAGCCTGGGCATCTGCTAAAGATTCTGGGAATGCAGGGTGATAGTCTCTTAGAAGCCAGCCGGCAGGCTCCACGTCTCCCGATGCCCTTGTCTGTGTCCTTTCCTTAAATGTTACAACAAATCCTTGAGGCTCCAACCGGAATTCACCCCAGGTCCCTTTCCCTTCCTAGGAAAGCTGAGATTCATCTAGAAAGCCACTTGATAATTTTTAGACAAATATTAAGTGCCCCAGCTAAGCACTGGGGACAGAAGCAGGGAGGCAGCGGTTGCCGTTGTCCATCAAGGCTGCTCAGAGCTGGAAGGGACCCCTCTCCCCCTGTGAGATCCCATGTGGTCTTGTCCATCCCGAAAGACCCCAGGAAGTTTCCAGCATCCTCACCGGTTCTGCATCTGGGATGGGGATCTTCTTGCTCAGGTAGGTCCCTCCGGGAGGTTCTTGCTGTAACCCCGGGTTGGGTGGGCTAGAGATGGAACCATATCTGGTCCTGCTGAGCTTTGGGGGGCCTGTGTCACCTGCAAGGGGCCCCATGAGCCTTGGTGAGTGACACGCCTCTTTCTGGTGGCCCAGGATTAAAGCCATCTGTCCTCTTCCCACACCTCCTCTTGGCAAAGTGGAGAAATGAAGGCCCAACTGAACAGGAGGCCTTGACTCCCATCTTGGGTCCACCGCCTCCACCCCGGACCAAACATTACAGAAGATGTGTGAGAAGCGGGGCCTTCATGATTACCCTCCTTCCGTGTGAGTGCAGAGATTCCCAGACCCAGATCTCTCTCGTCACGGAGGATGTGGAGAGGGACGTGGGCTCTGAGGAGGGAAAGCTGACCCCACCGTGTGTGCCCCTTGGCCTCATCCCTGCCACCTCCAGCAGCCAAGGAGGCCCCAGGGGTTCCAGACCCACAGAAATGAGGCAAGGGGGCACTCTGCCCTTGGGGATGTGAAGAACCCAGCCTCAGGCCGGTGTCCTTGCCCCCCTGACTCCCCCCCCCCACCCCCATTCAGACTCTGTCCCCGGAGGGGGCCGCTCACCTGTCATGAGGACCGCAGACTCAGGCACTCTGCACAAGTGATGTGCTGGGCAACCCTTCTGGCTACGCTTCCTCTCTGGGTACTGCTGAGTGTGTGAGTCCACACCCTCTTACCCATCCTCAGCTGAGCTGGGCTGTTCTCACACGCACGGAGCCTTGTGAAACACTTTCCAAGGGCAGAAGTGGCCAGCTCTGGTGCAAGGGTCTGGGTGACCACGGTATGGCCATTTGCTCCCCTCCTGGCCTGAGTCCCACAACTCCTATGGCTCCCTTCCAGGCACCCCGAGTTCTGTGCCTCCCAAGTTAGCTCTGATTTCAGACACTTCCTGCCACTTGGGCATTCATGTCTAGATCACGTGACTGCCCCCTGCCTCCACCTTCTCTCACCCTGCACAATCAGACCCTTCTCCTGTTCATTCTTGAGTCCCATGGCCAGTGGTTGGCCTAATGGGAGGAAGGGAGTTCTGATGCCTACCTCGACCTCAGTTTCCCACTGAGTGCCTCAGAGGGAAAGACCTTCCAGGCACTGCCACAGGGACATGCATTGAAGATTCAGGCCAAAGAGATCCTCAGAAGAAAGGGGCACTGGAATTCTGGTCCTTGTTCTGCCAGCGATCCACTTGACATTGTCACCAGATCATGTCCTGTCTCTGATCTTGTTTCTTCTGTTAAAGGAAGGGCTCAGACTAGCTAAGTGGTTAAAAGTTTAGGTGTCCAAGGAGGCCAGGCAGGTAAGATGAACTATGAGACAGGTTGGGAATGAGAAAAATAGTGCCAGCTCAGGACTGAATGACAAAAGATGCCAAGCCTCCGCTGTGGGGCGGGGGGTACAGGTAATAGGGAGTGGTGGACTGTAGCAAAACAAAGGCCATAAACTCTGTCTGAAGAGGGCAGTGCTTACAGGGTTCCAGACGACTGTCATGTGGAAATGTGGGTCCACTGTCCTCATGTCCTCTGACTTGTCAAGGATGCTGGAAAATGTATGCAACATATGCTTTTTGAATACTAGGCTACAATTTTTTGAAAATATTGTGTAATCTAAACATACATTTCTATGGGCTGGATTCCACTTGAGGGTGACCAATCTATTACCTCTAGACTGTTCCAGCTCCCAGTCTCTTCTCCTTGCCAGCTGCCAGCTCCTTTATCCCCCCACTTACCTCCTTCAGAGTCTTCTCCCTGCCATGCCCTGCAGCCTTTCTTTTCTGCCAAGAAGATTCAGACCTTGAATTGTCATGGGTTTCCAACTCCAAAGTCTGCAACTTCAGGACTCAGAGAAAATTGGGGCAGGTTCTCACATCCAGACCTGATCTGGGATATGATGTATCCCCACGTTGAGTCAAAAACTTGAGCCAAAGCTTAGGAAACCAGGATGGGGGGAGGCAGCCAATCTCCTGGCTCCTCGTTGATTGAAGAGGCTGGAGGGACAGGAGAGATGTGGGTGCGGGTAGGGGGGTGAATGGCGTGTCAGAGAGGAAGGAACTGCACTGGGGTTTGTCGCTCGCTGTGCAGTCCTGTTGCTCGAGGTATGGTCACCATCCTTGACCTCTAGGGTTTACACAGGTTTGCAGTCGCTATCTTGGACTCACGTGGTGGTGGCTGTGGGGTGGGGCTGGGGTAGGATGCTGTGATGGTTTCGTTTTTTGTGTCAGTTTGACTGGGCCATGGGGTGCCCAGTAATTTGGTCAAACATTCTGGGTATGTCTGTGAGGGTGTTTTTGGAGGAGATTAATATTTTAATCAGGGCTTCCCTGGTGGCGCAGTGGTTGAGAGTCCGCCTGCCGATGCAGGGGACACGGGTTCATGCCCCGGTCCGGGAAGATCGCACATGCCGCGGAGCGGCTGGGCCCGTGAGCCATGGCCGCTGGGCCTGCGCGTCCGGAGCCTGTGCTCCGCAGCGGGAGAGGCCACAACAGTGAGAGGCCCGTGTACCGCAAAAAAAATATACATATATATATTTTAATTAGTAGACTAAGTAAGTCTGATTTCCCTCCCTAATGGTGTATCATCCAACCAGTTGAAGACCCGAAGAGAACAAAAGGCTGAGTAAGGGAGAATTCTCTCTCCCTGAGGACTGCTTTTGAACTGGGACACTGGTCTTCTCCTGTCTTCAGACTTGGGTTGGACTAGAATTTACACCACCGGCCCACCTGTTTCTCAGGCCTTCAGACTCGGACTGGGATTATATATGCCATTGGCTCTCCAGCTTGCAAATCTAGAGATTCTTGGCCTCTATCCTCACATGACCCCATTCCTTATTATCTATCTATCTATCATCTATCTATCTATCTATATCTATCATCTATATTTTCATTGGTTCTGTTTCTGTGGAGAAACCTGACTAAGACAGCATCCTGTCTTCCTCTTTGCATCTTTTGTGGGGCCTTCCCTATAGTTAGGAACTCGGTGAGTATAACTGATTAATGACTGATCGATACCCTCCACAACCTCTACCTTACAGAGGAGGCAGTGTGTGTAACGGTTAAGAGCAGAGGTCTCTGGGCAGAGTGTCTACATGAGCCAGAGCTCCAGAAATCTGCATAGTCGTCCCCTCGGATCTGGAATTGTTGCTGAATATTAAACCCTGCATGCGTGCAGTGAAATTGCATGAAGGCCAATCTGCTCAAAATGGATCACAGACTCAAATGTAAATTTAACACTAAAGCTTTTAGACAAAAAGTAGGAGAGGGAATTCCCTGGTGGTCCAGTGGCTAGGACTCAGCGCTTTCACTGCCGTGGCTTGGGTTCCATTCCTGGTTGGGGAACGAAGGTCCGCAAGCCACTTGGCGAGGCCAAAAAAAAAAAAAAAAAAAAATTGGAGAAAATCTTCAGGATCTAGAACCAGACAAAGATTCATTAGACTTGACACTTACAAAAGCATGATTTATAAAGGGAAAAATGATGAATTGGTCCTCATCAAAATTAAAAACTTTTGCTCTGTGAAGGACCCTGTTAAGAGAATGAAGAGACAAGCTAAAGGTTCAGAGAAAATATTTGCAAACCACATATCTGACGATGATGATTAGATAACAAAGGATAGGGCTTCCCTGGTGGCACAGTGGTTAAGAATCCGCCTGCCAATGCAGGTGACACGGGTTCAAGTTGCCATGGAGCAACTAAGCCAGTATCCAGAAATAGGGAAATCTCTTAAAACTCAAGAGTGAAAACACAAACAATCCAATTAGAAATGGGCAGGGAGTTCCCTGGTGGTGTAGTGGTTAGGATTCAGTGCTTTCACTGCTGTGGCCTGGGTTCAATCCTTGGTAGGGGAACTGAGATCCCACAAGCCTCGCGGCATGGTCAAAAAAACCAATCCAAAACAAAACACCAAACAAAAAAGAAATGGGCAAAAGTCATGAACACACATTTCAGCAAACAGGATGTACAGATAGCAAACAAATATATGAAAAGATGTTCAGCGTCATTAGCCATTAGGAAAATGCAAATTAAATCATAATGAGATATCACTACACGACTAGCAGAATAGCTAAGATAAAAAATAGTCCCAATACCAAATGTTGGTGAGGATGTGGAGAAACTAGGTCGATCACTGATATGTTGCTGGTGGGAATGTAAAATGGTACAGCCACTCTGGAGATAGTTTGGTAATTTCTTTAAAAATTAAAGATGCAGGATCTTCCCTGGCGGTCCAGTTGTTAAGACTTCGCCTTCCAATGCAGGGGGTGTGGGTTCGATCCCTGGTCGGGGAGCTGGGATCTCACATGCCTCACGGCCAAAACAACAAACAAACATAAAAAACCCCATAAAGCAGAAGCAATATTGTACAAATTCAATAAAGACTTTAAAAATGGTCTACATCAAAAAAATCTTAAAAAAATAAAATTAAACCTGCAACTACCATAGGATTCAGCAACTGCACGCCTGGGCTTTTTTTTTTCCCCCAGAGAAATGATGACTCATGTTCACACAAAAATCTGTACACAAATATTTAGAGCAGTTTTATTCATAATAGCTCAAACTGGAAACAACCCCATACCATCCTTCAACGGGTGAATGGTTAACCAAACTACGGGACATCCATACCATAGAATATACTATGGTACTCATACCATATACTATGGTATACATTTATCCCAGAGAAATTAAAACTTGTGTTCATACAAAAACCTGTATATGAATGTTTATAGCAGCTTTATGTCTAATAGCCAAAAACTAGATTTAGTCTAGATGTCATTCAACAGGACAATGGTAAAACTAACTGCGGTACAAACCACGGATTACTACTTAGCAGTGAAAGGAACAAACTACTGATACCACAGTAACTTGGATGAATCTCCAGGAAATCATGCTACGTGAAAAAAGTCAATCTGAAAAGTTTACGTTTTACTATTACATTATATAACATTTTTGCAATGACAAAATTTTGGAAATGAAGGTCAGATTTACTCCTTTTATCCTTTTGCTACTAAGTCGCAGCCAGTAGAGATGGGTGAGGTCGGGGGTGGAGAGGGATGTAGGTGTGATTCTGAAAAGATAACTTGAAGGATCCTTGTGGTATTGGAACTGTTCTGTACCTTGACCTTGGTGGAGGATACACAAACCTACGCATATGACAAACTGTACAGAACTTAATACACACACATGAGTACAAGTAAAACTGGGGATATCTGAAAAAGAGCAGTGCATTTTGTTAAGGTCAATATGTTGGTTGTATTCTTTTTTATTTTTTTAATTTTTTAAATTTTTGGCTGCATTGGGTCTTCGTTGCTGCGTGTGGGCTTTCTCTAGTTGAGGCGAGCAGGGGCTACTCTTCGTTGTGGTGCATAGGCTTCTCATTGCGGTGGCTTCTCTTGTTGCAGAATACGGGCTCTAGGCGTGCGGGCTTCAGTAGTCACAGGATGTGGGCTCAGTAGTTGTGGCTCATGGGTTCTAGAGCACAGGCTCAGTAGTTGTGGCGCATGGGCTTAGTTGCTCTGTGGCATGTGGGATCTTCCCGGTCTGGGGATCGAATCCGTGTCCCCTGCATTGGCAGGTGGATTCTTAACCACTGAGCCACCAGGGAAGTTCTATCCTGGTTGTGTTGAAAGTGGAGACTCAAACAGATACTTGTACACCTGTGTTCAGACCAACACTTTTCACAATAGCCAAAAGGAGGAAACCACTCAAATGTCCATCAACAGATGAATAAATGATTGTGGTATATCCATACAATGGAATATTATTCAGCCTTAAAAAGAAATGAAATTCTGATATATTGCTATCATATGGATGAACCTTGAAAACATTATGCTAACTGAAATAAGCAGTCACAAAAGGACAAATTTTGTGTGATTCCACTTATATGAGGCAAATTTATAGAGACAGAAAGTAGAATGATAATTACCAGGGACCAGGGGATGAGGGGGGGAAAGGGGAGTTATTATTTAATGGGTACAGAGTTTTTGTCTGGGATGATAAAAATGTTCCAGAAACAGATGGTGGTGATGGTTGTTGGTTGTACAATAATGTGAATGTACTTAATGTTGCAGAATTGTGGTTAAAAGGGTACATTTTATGTATATTTTACCACCGAAAAAAGTGGAAAAAATCCTGGTTTTAATATTGAATTTTTAAAAAATATTTAATTCTATTTATTTTTGGCTGCATTGGGTCTTCATTGTAGTGGCTTCTCTTGCTGCAGAGCATGGGCTCTAGGCACATGGGCTTCAGTAGATGTGGCACGCAGGCTCAGTAGTAGTAGCTCGTAGGCTCTAGAGCACAAGCTCAGTAGTTGTGGCGCCCGGGCTTAGTTGCTCCGTGGCATGTGGGATCTTCCTGGACCAGGGATCGAACCCATGTCCCCTGCATTTGCAGGCAGATTCTTATCCACTGTGCCACCAGGGAAGTCCCTGTAATATTATATTATATTAACATTTTGCAAGATGTTACCAATGGGACAAAGTGGGTAAAATGTACATGAGATCTCTCTGAATTATTTCCTACAACTACGTGTGAATCTGCAATTATCTCAATTTTTAAAGTGAAGGAAAAGTCTTATTGAATGAATATTATACTTTAATAAAATTGATTTAAAAAAAATCCACCAGGGAAATTCCCTGGTGGTCCAGTTGCTAGGACTCAGGGCTTTCACTGCTGAGGGCCTAGGTTCAATCCCTGGTCGGGGAACTAAGATCCCACAAACCATGTGGCGTGGCCAAAAGAAAAAAAAAATCCTCCAGAGTCAGAGTCTCTGGAATCAAATGGCCTGGGTGTGAATCTTTCTTACTAGCTCGATGACTTGGTCAAGTTTCTTAGGCCCTCAGTGTCCTCACCTGTGAAGTAGGGGCGATGAAAATACCCCGAAACATTTGTGTGAGGCCCAAGAAATGCGCCTAGCACGGCGCAGTTAGTTGCTTTTGTAAATTGGGTTCCAAAATGTCATTGGTCACTGTCAGTTCTTCAGAACTCCAAATACATTTTCTGTTAAAAACATTGATGCACATGGTGGTTTAATTCTTAGTCTCATCCACCAGAGGCTTTGGATGCAGTGTAGCTCAAACATGGGGCATTTGTGATGACTAGATAACAAAGGATAGGGCTTCCCTGGTGGCACAGTGGTTAAGAATCCGCCTGCCAATGCAGGTGACACGGGTTCAAGCCCTGGTCCAGGAAGATCCCACATGCCATGGAGCAACAAAGCCTGTGTACCACAACTACTGAGCCTGTGCTCTAGAGCCCGCGAGCCACGACTACTGAAGCCCATGCGCTTAGAGCCCGTGCTTTGCAACAAGAGAAGCCACTGCAATGAAGAGTAGCCCCGGCTCACTGCAACTAGAGAAAGCTCGCATGCAGCAACGAAGACTCAATGCAGCCAAAAATAAATAAGTAAAATAAATAAATTTATTTAAAAAAATAACAAAGGACAATTCTGATGCAATATATCTTAAAACAAAATGGGGAAATGATCAAACTAAACAAGAATGGTTTTTTTAAAAAAATTATTTATTTTATTTATTTATGGCGGTGTTAGGTCTTCGTTGCTGTGCACAGGCTTTCTCCAGTTGTGTCGAGCGGGGGCTACTCTTGGTTGTGGCGTGCAGACTTCTCATTGCGGTGGTTTCTCTTGTTGTGGAGCACAGGCTCTAGGTGTGCGGGCTTCAGTAGTTGTGGTACGCGGGCTCAGTAGTTGTGGCTCACAGGCTCTAGAACACAAACTCAGTAGCTGTGGCGCACAGACTTAGTTGCTCCGTGGCATGTGGGATCTTCCTTGATCAGGGCTCAAACCCGTGTCCCCTGCATTGGCAGGAGGATTCTTAACCACTGCGCCACCAGGGAAGCCCCCAAGAATGAGTTTTAGCGGGAATGCTGGTGTTGGGGAAACAGCAGATTTAACCAAAAGAAGGGAGGAGCACGACAGAGATTCAGAAGGTCAAATCTGCACCTTCCAAGGGCATTATCAGCCCTGTTTTTTAATTTTGTTGTCAAATGTCAAAATGTAAGACTCTCTTTTTAGGGCTCCATTGATCTATAGCATTGCTCTTAGTTTATTTGCTTGTATTATGGCTTCTGGTGGGAAGAAAAAGCGCAGAAACAGGCAGGCATTCAAGTATTTGCCTAACCCACTTCCAGGGCCTCTTAGGCTCCCAGACAGAGGGCAACACTTTAGTTGCGTTCTTGTCAGGACAAGACCATCTTGTCCTGAACCCCTTGCAGTAGCTCAGACATTCCATGCTCCCTCCCTCTCATCTCCATGCCTTGGCATATGTTGCTTCCTCCTCAAACAACTCTGCCTGGCAAACAGCCTCTTGTCATTCAGGATTCAGTTATGGTCTGACCTCTTCCAGGAAGCCTTCCTTGATTTCTCCAGGGCTAGACTGTATGCTCCCATAGCACAATGCCTTCCCTGTCTACCCCGGCAATTCAAAGCACTGAAGCAGCTGTCAGTGACAATGCAGTAGGGAATGGGGCAGTGTCTGGGTACCTGGGGAAGGGGAAAGACAGTGTACAGTCAACACTACTCTGGACGGATCTAAAGCAGGACGATGCCTCTTCTCTGTTCTGGGATCTGTCTCCAGAGAGCCACCTCTGATCTATTTATCAGAGTGGATTCACATATAGCCTTGAGCCAGGCTCCCTGGGTCTAAATCCTGGTTCTGCCACTAACCAGTTGCGTGGCCTTGACCTTAGCCTTTCCTTCATCTGTAAAATGGGTGTAATAATAGAACCCACCTCATAGGGGTATTGTGAGAATCACATGACTTATGTGTAGAGGGATTAGAATAGTAAGTGCTGCATAGGGCTTGCTCTTATTATTACTATTCCCTTCCCTTTGCCTCCCTGGGTTCTCAACACTAGATCAAGTCACATTAAACACTCTAATATTGCAGGTAGCACTTTGCATGGTCTACACTCACACATTCATCCACGGGAGCCTTGGCTGATGTCTCTTTCCTTCTGAATGGACTCTGTGTCATGCAGGTGGGGCTTGGTCTTGATACCCCCACAGCATCCCCACACCCTAGTCCAGTGCCTGGCATGTCACGAGTGCTCAATCTTTGTTTTTTCTTTGTTCAGAGACATATATAGCTTAGGACTATGGAGCAAGGAGAGGGGGGTCATAGGAGTTCTGGGGACAAATGATACGATCTAAAAACAAACTGGTCTTGAAATGGATGTCACAGAGCAGGCAGGGAAGTGGCAGACTCCTTCTCAAGTCACCTGATGCAAGAGCGCTCAGCAGGGGCTTCCCTGGTGGCTCAGTGGTTAAGAATCCGCCTGCTAATGCAGGGGACATGGGTTTGAGCCCTGGTCCAGGAAGATCCCACATGCCGCGGAGCAACCAAGCCCGTGCGCCACAACTACTGAGCCTATGCGCCACAACTACTGAAGTCCATGTGCCTAGAGTTCGTACTCTGCAACAAGAGAAGCCACCGCAATGAGAAGCCTGCGCACCACAAGGAAGAGTAGCCCCCACTCGCTGCAACTAGAGAAAGCCCGCGCGCAGCAACGAAGACCCAAGGCAGCCAAAAATAAATAAATAAATAAATATATTAAAAAAAAAAAAAAAGAGCGCTCAGCAGAGGAAGGATATCCGTGGGTTGGATGTTAACTGCCGTCCCCTCTTCCCCACTGCGGCAGAGTATCAGGAACTGGAGGGAACTCTCAGGATCTCTACAGGAACATTCTGGGTGCATTGGGCTGAGTCAAACTTGGTTTCAGTTCTCCATGGATGAGGAGAACTTGCCAGGGCCTAGGAGGCCCTTCAAGACCCCACCCTCCCTACCTCAAGGTGACTGAGCACTTTCATCGCCAGCTTCTCCTTCATCACTCCCCCACCCCGCCCCGTGCCACTGTGCATCAGCCTCACTGGCCTTCTGTCCCCAACGTGCCATGCTCAGAGCCTTTGCACTAGCTGTTCCTTCTGCCTTAAATGCTTTTCCCACAGCTCTTCACAGATCTGACTCCTTATCATTCACAACCCAACTCAACTGAGATGTCAGAGAGGCCCTCCCTGAAGTCTCCACCCTCAACTCTCCAACCTTGAGTCCCTTTCTATCCATGACTTGGCCTTGTTTTCATAAATGTCTGAAATTTCACATAAGAAATTATCTTTTGTGTTTATCATCTCTCTCTCCATGCTATCTACAAGTGCCATGAGGCTAGGAACTTGGTCTCGTCCCTGCTGATCTCCCAGGGCTCAGAACCATCCTGGCACATGGAAGGAGCCCAATATTTGTTGAGCTGATTGCCTGATTGAATGAAAAGACCTTATCCTCTAGAGCTGTTGCTGTCCAGTCTGGTAGCCACTAGCCACATGTGGCTATTTAAATTGAAATTAATTAAAATTAAAGTAGGGACTTCCCCAGTGGTCCAGTGGTTAAGACCCTGCCTTCCACTGCAGGGGGTGCGGGTTCAATCCCTGGTCAGGGAACTAAGATCCCACATGCCATGCCATGCAGCCAAAAAAATTAAAGTAGAGCTTCAGTTCCTCAGTCACATTAATCACATTTCTAGAGCTCAGTGGCCACATGTGACTAGTGGCTACCATATTGGACATTGCAGATAGAGCACATTTCCATCATTACAGTCTTGTAGATACTGGCCCCTATTGTCCGCTAGAGTGCAAAGCTTCTCTGGAGGCCCTCACCTCTTAGCTGGTGGGAGGAATGAATAGATGGAAGGATGGAGCCTGCAGGCCCATTACCACTTGCCTCAGGGGAGGGTGCCTCCTCTTTGTTACTGAGCTGCGGCCAGTATTGGGCAGGAACAAGCCACTGGCCAGAACTGTCATTAAGCAAGGAACCTAAACGAGGTGATGATTGCCTTCCATCCTATTGCTAACTGGGGACCCTCCACGCAGTTTGGGGGTTCCTGTGTATAGTGGGAACCGGGAGGAAGGAGGTGGAGTGTGAGAGCTGGCGTTGGGGTAGGGAGAGAGGGTTTGGAAAGCTTCGGGGGTGATGAGCAAGGTCAGTGGTGAACACATCGACTGTTTTTCTTTCTTTGGCGGGAGCGGGCAATTATGCTAGGTGGAATCTATAATGATTCTGTGCGCCAAAAGCCCCGCCCCTCCATCGCGGCTAACCTCGTGACTAAAAGTGGGGGTTCTTGGAATCCAATGTCCAGGTTTGAATCCTACTTCCCACGTGTTTACTCTGTTACTCAATCTTTTCGTACCTCTATTTTTTTATCTGTAAAATAGTGATATTGATCATAATAACAGCTAGGAAGAAAGGCTGAAAATCGCTCGATAAACCCTGTTCACGGTTCCTATGCTAAGCCCGAGACACGAGACGCTGGTCAGAGAAGGATCCGGCTCACAGCCAAGCCTCGGGAGGGCCCCGTTTATTCCCATTAAAACCGCAGGCAGGAAAGCGCGCCTCCCGGGTGCCTCCCGCCCGCGTGCCGCCCCAGCCCAGTCCGGATGCCTTGTCTTCCTGCCTCGCCCCGGCCAGCTGGGCCCCGGGGGAACGCCTTGCTGCCCGCCTAGCCCTCCTCGCCCTCGAGGCCCTCCGGCTCCAGCTCGTGGAAGGGGCAGGGCCGGTTGGAGGAGCGCAAGGACGGAGTGGGCGGGCGTCGCATCGCAAAGGGGCCGAAGTACTCGGCGGCGAAGGTGACCACATCGGCCGGCTGGTGCAGCAGCAGGAAGAGCAGGAAGTCGGAGATGAGCGCCTGGGCCTCGGGGTGCTGCCGCAGATAGCTGTTGTGGCTGAGACGGAGCTCCTCCTGGAGGGGTCCGAGCCTGAGCAGGACCCGGGACTCCCGCGCCCCAGGAGCTCCCCTCCCCTTCGCCCCGTGGAGGTCTTAGGGACGCTGGAGTCCCCTAGCCCCTAGGGATGATGCATTTCAACCGGGCAGAAAAAGTGATCAGTAAGGGTGGAGTGTACGCCCTGGGCAGGGGGATGGGGGGATGGGGACCTCAGGCTGGCTGCAGCCCCTCCTCACCTTCCGGTCCACGAACTTCGAGTAGAGCTCCATGTCCTCCTCCCACACCAGGGGTTTCTTCTCAAACACTGGGTGAGGCTCAATATCATCTGGGGGTGGGTGCGGGTGGGAGGAAGGCTGCGTGCCTATTCCGACCCCAGAACCTTCCTCAGATACAGAGGGATGCCCAAGAACACCAGTTCTGGGCAGGCTCAGGTAAAACCCCAGGGTTCTGGCCATATGGGCGAAGTTGCTGGAGGGGGTTCCCAGCAAAATGATCGTCCCTGAATTGCCTTGGAGACAGGGACTGGAGAGCAAAACTTCTCCATCTCATCCCGGGCTCCGATCCGGGGCCATGGCACACTCAATCCACCCATGCACCCTGGAAGGCTCCAGGTTTCCTCACCTCGCCTTCACTCTCCCACCAGCCAGGGGCTTCACTCACCCGCCTCCCTCAAGGTGGGCACCTTGGTGATCATGCAGCACCCCGGGGAGCCCACCTGGATCCTCTTGGCCAGGTGCCTGGAGTGCAACAAAGAAGAAGGTGTGAGTCTTCCTAGACCAGCCCACTCCTTTGAAGGGTGTTCTGGGGGCCTCCCTTTACTGCTGTCCCCCTCCTCCCCTCCTCCACTTGTCTTTGAGTTCCAGGGTCCTGTTCATTTCTAGATCCCCAGATAATGTCCCTTGCTTTTCAAACTGGGGACTCTTCCTACCCTGGAGATGTGTGCACGTGTGCAAGACTAAATTTAGAGGTGTGAGCGCTAAAGGAATCACAAGGGAATTCCCTGGCAGTCCAGTGGTTAGGACTCCGAGCTTTCACTGCCAAGAACCCGGCTTCAATCCTGGTCAGGGAACTAAAATCCTACAAGCCATGGGGCGTAGCCAAAAAAATTTAAAAAAATAAAAAGAATCACGAGCCTCCTGCTATGTGATACTCAAAATAGAAACAAGTTAAATTATGAAATAAGGAAAGCCCACAACGTTCTGATTACTTTTTTTTTTTTCTACTATAGTGATTCTGTCAATACCTCTTTGGAAATTTCAAGAAACAAATGCTTCTCCCCCTCCCGAATTTTCTCAGGATTTGGTGCCCGCACTTTTCTGGCGACAGCTTGGCAGTGTGCTGGGGTTCTTCTCCCAGCCTGCTGATTTTATCAAGTGCTGAGCTGTTCAGACTTGGGTGTTTTTCAATTTTACACCCACACCCGTGGCAGCTGCTTTAGCGACGCCTTAGGCCCTGTGGAGTTGACCTTGACTTCCTCAGCCATTCAGGGCTCTTCGGTGAGGTTTGGGAGGCATTGTGAAGACCGGGAGAATGAATGCATATATGCAAAAGGGTGAATGAGTGGAGAAAGCAGGGGCACTCAGACCTCCACAGCAAGTCTTCCTGGTGGTGTCCCCAGAAACAGGACTCTCCCTTTGCCCCGACCCAGCCCAGGAGGTTGAGCTCCCATGCTTGTCCTCAGTACTGCCCCTTTTGCCCCACCGTCAGTAGCTCACCCATCAGAGAGCAGGTAAAACTGGCAGGACACGGGGATGCCCTCTTCCGAGTGTACAGTCTGCTCCACAGTGAACGCTTCCACCTGCTGATGGCCCACCTGGATCGTCTGGGAGCCCAGGCCTTGCTGGCAGCAACCAAAATGAAGGGAGGGAGGTGAGGTGGATTCCCACCGGGGCCTCCCCACACATCTCACCCTGGCCCTTCTCTCCAGGTTATAGCTTCACTGCTTGTTCACCAGTGATAAGCAGCCCTTGGCTGTCCAGACCCTTAGGCGCCCCAAGATTTGAGATGCACCCCCAGGTTAAGTTGGGGTTTTCTCTTAGAGAGTCAGCTCCACCCTGCTCCTGCCCCAACCCGTCCCCATGCCAGCTTCATGACCAAGTGCTTCTAGTTGGCAGATTCTGTAATAGGGATGACCAAGTAGGTGTGAGTGTGGGCTAGGGCGGAGGCTGGGCTATTTGTGGGGAGGAGGTAGTGGGATGCTGAGGAAGGACTAGACTGAGATTTATGGCTGCCTCAGGCCCGTGCAAGCTGCCCATTGTAATTGAAATTTAAATTCCTGGGGACTTCCCTGGTGGTGCAGTGGTTAAGAATCTGCCTGCCAACGCAGGGGACAGGGGTTCGAGCCCTGGTCCCGGAAGATCCCACATGCCGCGGAGCAACTAAGCCCGTCTGCCACGACTACTGAGCCTCTGCTCTAGAGCCTGCGAGCCACAACTACTGAGCCCGCGTGCCACAACTACTGAAGCTCACACACCTAGAGCCTGTGCTCCGCAACAAGAGAAGCCCGCGCACCACAGCAGAGTAGCCCCAGCTTGCCGCAACTAGAGCAAGCCCGAGTGCAGCAACGAAGACCCAGTGCAGCCAAAATAAATAAATAATTAGAAAAAAAATAAATCCCTGTTACAGCTACAGCAACAGGGAGAAAACTGCTAACATAAGAAAAACATTTCAAAGAAAATTGGGGGGAAATGGTATGTGCCTCTTTGTATCAAACATGTTGCTGTTTGTCATGTTTGTGATAGAAAAGACAAGAGTGTCATTTATGAAGTTGGTCAAATCAGCCCCCAAAGTGTGTGTTCAGAGGCATGCTTCAAAATCACATATTACAGGAAGTCCTAGGTAGGTTGATGATGAAAGTTTAGCCAAAATAAGAGAAAAATAAGAAACACCCTTAAGGGTTGAGACATAATAAAATAATTTTTAAGTGCAGTTGGAGATGTTGCATTTCCTGATCTTAAAAAAAATATGTCTTGGGCTCCCCTGGTGGCGCATTGGTTGAGAGTCCGCCTGCAAATGCAGGGGACACGGGTTCGTGCCCCGGTCCGGGAAGATCCCACATGCCGCAGAGCAGCTGGGCCCGTGAGCCATGGCTACTGAGCCTGCACGTCTGGAGCCTGTGCTCCGCAAGGGGAGAGAGGCCACAACAGTGAGCGGCCCGCGTACCGCAAAAAAAAAAAAAAAAAAAGAAAGAAAAAAAAAATATATATGTCTTTAAAAGTGGCCCCTGTGGGGCTTCCCTGGCGGCTCAGTGGTTGAGAGTCTGCCTGCCGATGCAGGGGACGTGGGTTCGTGCCCCGGTCCGGGAAGATCCCACATGCCGTGGGGTGGCTAGGCCCGTGAGCCATGGCCACTGAGCCTGCGCGTCCGGAGCCTGTGCTCCACAACGGGAGAGGCCACAGCAGTGAGAGGCCCGTGTACCGCAAAAAAAAAAAAAAAAAAAGTGGCCCCTACGATGTTTATTTTTCCTGGACTGACTTTTGTGCAAAAAGCGTTGCTTTCTTCCACTGCTCCCAGCTTTTGGTCCTTCTCACTCACGCCACTTGCCTCACACTTGGTCCTCCCTCTAACAAATGCGGTCTTGCTTTCTCCTGCTCTTGGAAGTCTCACCCCCATGCCCTAGGTTTATCCCCACTCCACCCCCTCTTCCACTCCACAGAGGTGTCTTTTCTCCCAACTCAGCATTCTCCTTGCCCCTTCTAGTTCACCCCAGACCAATTCCCCACCCAGGGAAACCCCTCACGTAAGTGGAATAGCAGAGTTTGCCCTCGGTGTCCAAGGCCAGGAAACGGGCGTTGCTGGGCACTGTCTGCCTCCAGGCCATCACCCTCAGCAACACCAGGTTGGCAGCCTGGGAGACGAAGCCCGCAATGGAGTGCCAGGGGAAAAAAGTCACTTCGGTCTTCACTTCCTGTTCAGGACAAATCTGGGTCAGGGACCTTGAGCCAGGAAATGGAGGGAGGTTGTGCAAGACAGGTGTTGAGCATATGGTCTAGTCCATATGGTCCCTAGTCCAGGCTCCTGGCCTGACACCATCTGTCCCCTGTTCCTGGTTCCAAAGAGGATGTAGAGTATGGCTCCCACCTGGCTCTCATCCTTACCTCACCCTCCTTGATGATTCTGGTCATGGCCAGCTGATCATCCTGCTTCAGCAAACTCATCTTCCGTTCCATGGGGAGGGCGTGGAACTAAGGGCCAGAGCATGGAGGGGAGAACCAGGGACTCACGGGATCGTATATACGAGCGAGATCCCCCAGAGGTCGCCTTGTCGTTTCTCCTTCATAAATGAGAAAACTGAGGGGAAATTTGGATAGAAAACTTTCCATATGTGGTCAAGGCTGGGGCCCCAGGAGGTACCTTGATGAACTCCTTATTATGTTGTTCCACAACCTCCAGTTTCCACGAGAGATAGCCTGTGGGGAGGAGGTGAACACTGCTGTCACCAGAGACAAGGCTGGAGTTTGCAGGAAGGGAGGCGGTGGCCCGGGCTGGAGGACTCAGATGTAGGGTGGTCCGAGGGAAAAACTAAGGCTGTGATTAACTTCCCTGTCACCCCCCCCCCACCCCCGTGTCCCATGCACTCTCTTTGCCTCGTTCTAGTACCAAGGTGAAGTCAAAGCGTTGGTCCTGAGTGAAGGTCCTGGGAGTTGGGGGGTGGGAGGGGGAGGGCAGTGGAGGAAGGGTGGGGGTAGAGGGTGTCAGGCAGCAGGAACTCTACCCAGAATGGAGTTTCCGCAGGGTATTTTGTCCATGGAGCTGCGGCTAAAGGCATGCACAAATGGGAAGTACTCCGTGACACCAAACTGGTCTTTGTATTTCCCTCTCTGCACCTCAATGGTCAGCTCTCCCTGAGGCTCCCCTGTGTCGGAGACCATGACCAGAGTCTCCGAGAAGAATAGCGTCAGCAGCTCCTCTTGCCCTGGGTGCGTGAGGGTCCCGTGGGGACAGTTAAAGCCCCAGCTCCAGCTCCTAGGTCTCAACTTTCGGACCGCCCCCGCCCCCCCGGCCACCAGTGCGCCCACAGTCTCCACCCACTCCCTCCTCATCCCACGTCCCCCAGGTGGCCCCTGCGTCCCCTCCATTGGCCTCTACAGCAGTCAGCAGGTGAAGGCTCCCCCACCCCAATCCCCACCAGTCCCTACCCACACTGTGTCCCTGGGGTCTTCCCTTGAAGAATATCAACTAACGGGCCTCACACCCTTTGTGAGTCCCAGGAGAATCAAGGCTGAGAGAGGGGGTGGCCAGGTCTGGGCTTTCTCTCCTCCCTCCCGTCCGTACTTTTGCCCCTCCCCCCCCACCCCGCCCCGCCACTGCCCAGGCTCACGGAGGGAGTTGAGGAAGTTGACGGCTTCAGCATTGGCCTCTGGGGGTGGCAGACTCTCTTGGGCTGAGGGCTGGTGATCCTTGGCTTTGAAGCCTAGGGAGGGAGGAGAGGTTGAGACGGCAGATGGCGGACCTTGGGAAGAAGGACAGGGGTGGGGCAGGGGTCCCAAGAGCAGGATCCTCCAAGGCCACCCCAGGGTGGATGATGAGGGAGAAGATGCCCCACCCCTTTCCAGGTCCCCACTCCAAATTCCTCAGCTCTCTTCTCACCTTTGGATTGAACTTTGGAAGACATGCTGCCTCCTGCTACCCAGTTTGTAACCAGCTGTCTCCATGGCAACTGGGAGCTAGCTACCGCCTCTTAAAGGGCCATCAACCCATTTCACTAAACACCCAGACCTTGGAAGAATTGGTAGGAACTGTGGCTTCTGCGACTCAGCCCAAGCCTGAGGTATTGTCCAGCAGAGGGAGCGTTTGACATTCTTAGGAGGCAGGGGGGATGACATGGATCATTAGAATGACCTTACAAGTGTACTTTGAAGTTCAATTCTTACTGGGATTGTAAGTAGGACCAAAATATTTTTTTAAAAACCTTAAATTTTACTATATTTATATGTTTACGTTTCTTAGATTGCATTAAAAGTACTTGGGAAGCTGGTTTGTCAATTTATTAAAAAATTCTTTTAGAGAATTATTTTTACTTATTTTTCCCAGTCAATCGCTTTTGACAATTGCAATTGCCACTGGGCAGTCCAGTGGTTAAGACTCTGCGCTTCCACCGCAGGAGGCAAGGGCTTGATCCCTGGTCGAGGAACTAAGATTCCGCATGCTGCATGGCGAGGCCAAAAAAACCCAATCAATTGCTTTTAAAAAGGAAGTAGAATATATAGAATGAATAAATATGGCATAAACATATTTATGGCAGTTTTAATTTTGTAAAGAGAACCAATTATTAATTAAGGCCCCCTTAAAAGTTAGTAATAACATTAGATAGATTTATGATTAGAATGATATGACTAAGTTGAACTTAAAAGTTTTTAAAATGCTTATGTTTTAAAATTTGCATGTTAAGAAATTGAGTTCTAATTTTTTTTAAATTTATTTATTTTATTTATTTTTATTTTTGGCTGTGTCGGGTCTTCGTTGCTGTGTTCAGGCTTTCTCTAGTTTTGGTGAGCAGGGGTTACTCTTCGTGTGGTGTGCAGGCTTCTCATTGCGGTGTCTTCTCTTGTGGAGCACAGGCTCTAGGCACGCGGGCTTCAGTGGTTGTGGCACTTGGGCTCAGTAGTTGTGGCTTGCGGGCTCTAGAGTACAAGCTCAGTAGTTGTGGCACACGGGCTTCGTTGCTCCGCGGCATGTGGGATCTTCCTGGACCAGGTCTCTAAACCGTGTACCCCTGCATTGGCAGGCAGATTCTTAACCACTGCGCCACCAAGGAAGCCCTGACTTCTAATTTTTAAAAGCCAAAATGAATTCTGCACGTGAACCACCGCCAGTGGCATTAAGAAAACTCACAACTAGGGCTTCTCTGGTGGCGCAGTGGTTGAGAGTCTGCCTGCCAATGCAGGGGACACGGGTTCGTGCCCTGGTCTGGGAAGATCCCACGTGCCGCGGAGCGGCTGGGCCCATGAGCCATGGCCGCTGAGCCTGCATGTCCGGAGACTGTGCTCCGCAGCGGAAGAGGCCACAGCAGTGAGAGGTCCGCGTACCGCAAAAAAAAAGAGAAGAAAACTCACAACTGCTTTGGGAAGTAGTCTGTTAGTTCCTCAAAATGCTAAACGTGGAGTTACTATATGACTTAGCAATTCCGCTCTGGGGTATATACCCAAGAGAATTGAAAGCATCTGTCCACATAAAAAACTTATACACAGATGTTCATAGCATCATTATTCAGAATAGTCAAAAAGTGGAACACCCATCTGTTCATCAACTGATGAATGGATAAACAAAACGTGGTGTATATATATATAATGGAATATTATTATTCAAGCATAAAAAGGAGTGAAGTACTGACATATGCTAGAATATGGTTGAACCTTGAAAATATGTTGAGTGAAAGGAGCCAGTCACAAAAGACCACATATTGTATGATTCCATTTATATGTGTAAATGTCCAGCACAGGCAAATCTATAGAGACAGAAAGTAGATCAGTGGTTGCTTGATGTGGGGGAAGAGTGGAGGCATGGAGGCAGGGAGTGGCATCCACTGGGGACAGGGTTTCTTTTGGGCATGCTGAAAATGTTCTAAACTTAGACTGTGCATATACTAAAACCCATTGAATTGTATACTTTAAAAGGGTGAATTTTGTGGTAGGTAAATTATATCTCAATAAAGTTAATAAAAAATAGATGCTTTAAATAAAATCTAAGAGAAGAAAGCAAACCATTTTGCTTTCATATGTGAATTACATAAAGTTTAACAAAATCTTTTTGATTTGGACAAAGTTTAAAAAAAGACTCCGCACTTCTACTGCAGGGGGTGCGGTTTAGATCACAGGTCTGGGAACTAAGGTTCCACATGGCTTATGGCCAAAAAAAACCAAGAAGCAAACTGCTCTTTTTTAGATGCTCTATAAGGGGTGCCCACATAGTCCCCCTCCTTACTGTGCCCCCCCCATCCCAGCTATTCCGGACTCCTGGCCTGAGGGAAAATTTGCTCCCTGAGCCCTCTACCCTTTAGAGTTTTCCTGTCACCCCTGGTCCCCCTCACCTCCCCTTGGTCAGGCTCCTCTAGCTGCATAGGACCCCCACCTGCTTATCCACACAGGCTCCCACCTCCTGGGAGCCCATGTTCTCAACTCTTTCACTCCCCCCAGATTCCTTCCTGCCTGATGCTGGCTGTTTCCTGCTAGCTGCTTAGAGGAGAAAGCATTTTGGAAAAGTGGATCACAGAAGGATCAACATCCAGTTGGTTGTCTATTTTTTTAACCATCTGGAAGAGATCTGTTAAGGACCCTTGTTACCATCCCCCCTTAGGGCCTGATATGCCAGGGGAAGGATGCTCTGGAGCGGTTGACGTACTAGCCGTGTGGCTGTGTTGGGCAGGTACGCCTTTCTGAGCCTGTGACATGGACAGCATGTTCCCTCCAGCAGCTGGGGTTGGCATCTATTGAACAACAACCATTACCGTAGAGAGGGTACCCTCTATGCTAAGGTCTGCAGGTAGTAAGTCACTTAATCCTCACAGTCAGCTTCTAAGGTGGTGTTAGCATCATCCTCATTGGACAGGTGAGAAGTGGAGGCACAGAAAAGTTCAGTAACTTGTCCGAGGTCACCCAGTTAATAAGTGGAAGGTGTGGACTCCAACCCAGATGGGCTGGCTTGAGTCCATGTTCTTAATCACTTTGCCCTACTGTCCCTGATAGACTAGCACTAAGTTTATTAATAACAGTGAGAGGAAAAAGAGGCTGCTGTTCACTGAACACCGTTGTGCATCTCATTTGGGTCTCCCAGCCACTCCAGAAGGAGGCTCGGTGACATGAGTCCCATGTCTGGAGTTACCCACGGAGTGTCAGAGTTTGTATTCAAATCCAGACCAGTGCAAGTCCTCTCTCTTTCTTCCACCTTGTCCTGCCTTCGGCCCAAGCTTAGGGTTTACTGACCATTAGGGTTAGCTTCCCACCTGCTTTCAAAGGCTCCATTTGTGGCCAGGGCCTGGGAGGACTAGGACAACCCCTCACCAACACACATATGTGGACACACAGGGCTCTTCTACAACTTATCCTGTTCTCTGTCCTTCCTGGGAACTTCTAAGGCTGCCCCTCCCTTTTTCCTTTTCTGTGATTTAGAAAAAAGAGAGAGACAGCCTGTGATTCAGGGAAAAACGAACTGCTTACAGGATTTTTTTTAAAAATAAATTTATTTATTTTATTTATTTATTTTTGGCTGCGTGGGGTCTTCATTGCTGCACGTGGGCTTTCTCTAGTTGCCGTGAGCGGGGGCTACTCTTTGTTGCCGTGCACAGGCTTCTCACCGCGGTGGCCTCTCCTGTTGTGGAGCATGGGCTCTAGGCGCACAGGCTTCAGTAGTTGTGGCACGCGGACTCTAGAGCGCAGGCTCAGTAGTTGTGGCGCACAGGCTTAGTTGCTCCGTGGCATGTGGGATGTTCCCGGACCAGGGCTCGAACCCGTGCCCCTGCATTGGCAGGCAGATTCTTAACCACTGCGTCACCAGGGAAGCCCCAGGTTATTATTATTTTTCTAAATTAATTAATTAGTTTATTTTTGGCTGCCTTGGGTCTTCCTTTCTGTACATGGGATTTCTCTAGTTGAGGCGAGCAGGGGCTACTCTTTGTTGTGGTGCATGGGCTTCTCATTGCGGTGCCTTCTCTTGTTGCGGTGCACGGGCTACATCTAGGCACGCGGGCTTCAGTAGTTGCAGCACGCCGGCTCAGTAGTTGTGACGTACAGGCTTAGTTGCTCTGCGGCATGTGAGATCTTCCCGGACCGGGGCACGAACCCGTGTCCCCTGCATCGGCAGGCGGACTCTCAACCACTGCGCCACCAGGGAAGCCCAACCCCCAGGTTATTTTTTAAACTACGTATTATTCAAACACCTTTGAGGCCATGTGTCTACCTCCATTTCTTCTCTATAATGAATTAGGGCACCAGAAATCACATGTAGCGTTTTCCAAAGTGACTTCATATGCCTTTCTCGTCTAACTCTTCTAATAGCCTCCAAATAAGTGGCCTTGTTGGTGAAAGTTTATGAGTTTGCTGCCTTGCATCATTTCTGGTATCAGGCCCCCTATTCCTCTGGGGGACCTTTTCCCCACTCTCGGTGCACTGTGTTTCAGTTGGGTCTGACACTGCCTTTCCAGGTGTGGTCACGTGACCTAACCTGGCCAGTCAAAGAAGACCATTCCCCTAACTCCTATGATTGGCTCAGCATTGGGCACATAATCCAAGCTGAACCAATGAAACTCAATCCCTGGGGCTATTAGAGGTTCTGCTATGTTTGATGAACTATAGCCCATAAACGTGGAACTTCTAGAGACTATCTTTCCATTACAGGGAGAAAGACTGACAGAGAACGATATCAATATAGAAGAAAGCAGAGCTGAATGATGAAGATGCCTCTGGATCCCTGGATCCAGTCATGCCTGAATCACCATGACATAATCCTACACTTCTCAATTTCATGACCTGATAAATTTCCCTTTTGGTTTAAGCCCCTTTCGGCTGCGTGTTTGTCACTTGCACTTGAAAGGGTTATGTCTCATTCAACGTTGTCATCTCCACTGGAAGGTGAAGAAACTGAGGTCCGGAAAGTTACTTGCCCAAGGTCCTTGGATGTTGAGTAACAGAGCTGGGACTAGAACCCAGGTCTCTAAGGCCAGTTGTCACTCCTGCTGTTCTGCAAGCAAAGAATAGGTGTCCCGGTTATTGCTGGTCAGTGCTGGCTCCAGGAGAGACATGTGCCATTTTTCAGGACAGATGCTCCAGTGAGACGATCCGCCAAGGCCTTGGGAAAATGCTTCACCAAAAGCCCTAGAGAACCATTAGCAATTGTCCCTTGAAGCTGGGCATACCCAGAGTGACCTGGCCCTGGGGCTTGCCCAGTCACGAGACAATTACAGAGCACAGAGACTGCCCTTTTTCAGGAAGGTGAGGCCCACGGCTCCTTCCCTCACCCCCACCCCAGATGCAGCCCTGAGCCAGGATAGTGAGGACCAGTGCCAAGGTCCTTGGCTTGGGGTGAGGGGTGCCAAGAGGGGAGGCTGAGCTGTGGCCGGGGGGGCCCAGGAAATGTGGAGCTAAGCCGGTGCTTCCCAGTCTTCAGCCACACCAAGGCCACCTTTAAGGGTTCTGCCATAGGGACCTCCCTGGTGGTCCAGTGTTTAAGAATCTGCCTTCCAATGCAGGGTACGTGGGTTCGATCCCTGGTCAGGGAATTAAGATCCCACATGCCACAGGGCAACTAAGCCCACGCACCACAACTGTTGAGCTTGGGCACCTCAACAAGAGAGCCCACGCACTCTGGAGCCTGAGTGCCACAACCAGAGAGCCTGCCTGCGGCAACTAAGACCCAACGCAGCCAAATAAACATAAAAAAAGAATTCTGCCATAGCCAAGTGTCACCTTTACTTCGTATTTTCCTATTTCAGTAAATGCAAGCACACTTTGGAGATAGTTCAGGTTCAGTTCCAGACCATTGTAGTAAAGCAAATACTGCAATGAAGGGAGTCACGCAAGAAAATTTTTTCCCAGTGCATATAAGAGCTTTGCTACACTATAGTCTATTAAGTGTGCAGCAGCATTATGTCTAAAGAAGACAATGTACATACCTTAATTAAAAGTATTTTATTGCTAAAAAAAAGATAATCATCATCTGACAATGCAGGGTTGCCACAAACCTTCAATTTGTAAAAAACGTAATATCTGCAAAACACAATAAAGTGAAGCACAAATGAGGTACGCCTGTACCTTTAATCCTTTCATGAATTGAAAACTGGTGTCGCTTGTCAAAAATATTGACCCCAAAGATAAACACAATAAACACAAAATGATGCTGTTAAACTTTGACTCAAGATAGTTGCCCTAGACGGCCGACCTGGAGTCTGGCTGTCAGTTAGAAAGGCGTTAAAGGGAGGCCAGTACCAAGGCCTTGCCGTCGAAGCACATTCACTGCTGTGCGGCGACCAGGTAAAGCTATCTCTCCTGTGGCCAGCGGCACTCCTGTTCATCTCAAGCTTTGGAAAACACCGAGGTAGGCAAATTGTAAACCCTGGATAAATGCTCACGAGCCGTGAAAGGGTATATTTAGAGCGCCGTTTCTGCCCAAAGCTCTGGAAGAGCAGTCACTCCAAGTAAGCAAGTAACCCAGACAGGAAAACGGAACAAGCAATAAAGACAAGCCCACTGAGGTATCAAGCCTCGGTTAAATCATTCATTCATTCAACATTTATTGAGCGCCTACTGTGTGCCAGGCACCATGCTAGGCGCAGAAATACAGAGATGCATAAGATACAGTCCATGCCCTGAAAGGTTCACAGTCTAGAAGGGGAGACAAACATGTAAACAACTAAAATACAGTATGATAAGTGCCACAACAGAAGCATTTACAAAGAGGAGAGGTAGCCTGGAGGGGGAGGGACACAGGGGTGGTCTTCCTGGAGGAGGGGGCCTTTGAGGGGGATTGTGAGAGACGAATAGGTGTTTGCCAGGCAGACAAGGCAGGAGGAGCAGGGTAATAGCATTCCATTCTGATGAAACAGCATGAGCGAAGGCACAGAGGCATGAACTGCATGTTTTGAGGGGCGGGGAGCTCTATTCTGGTGGTATTGCTGAAGTTGGCTCCAGAGGCTGTGGCTGGAGAGGAAGGCAGAGGCAGGATGATGAGGAGAAACTGAGAGCAGGAGACATCTCAGAGGCACCCCAGAGGAGAACAGAGCCTGAGGGAAGGAAGGCTTCCACCCAGGAAGAGAAGGTTCCTGGCTGACCCAAGTTACGCCCGCTTGAGGACAATCGGAGTCCTCACTGCAGCCCCAAAGGGACTGGACCCAAGGCCAGAGGAGGAGCTGAACTGAGGGAGGGCTGAACAGAGGGGAAGGGCCCAGGCTTGGGGTCCTGGAAGCTGCCACTCATTTGAGAGCTCTCCGCTCCTGGACTTCTGATTTCTGCTCTCTGCTGCGCAGATCCCCTGCTCCCACCATGATGGGGCCAGGGGCCAAATGAGAAATGACCTGGGAATGTCTTTGGCCAACTGTAAAGGGCGAGATGAATGGCTTTACTAACTAAAAGAGGAAAGGGTTGAGGATAAAGCAGGAGTTCCTCAGAATACGGGCCATAATGAGAAAACCAGAGTTGCCCTGGTGGACGATGGCTCTCTGGTCCCCTGGGGAGGAGGGGCCCTGTTGGCCCAGGGCAGGGGCAGAGGCCAGCTGTGCAGGGAGCATGTGTGACCTACAAGACTGTGGGGCTGCAATCCCAGCCTCCTGGTGTCTCCTCTGCTTGAGGTTAAGTTTCCTTGGCAACCAGGATCCTCCGCCTTCCAGGAAGTAGGGGAGTCACCGAGGCAGAGATTGTCCACAGCCAGGCTTCCAGCCCTTTCCTCTTTCTCAGAAATGGCTCTGTTTGAAAAATGCCTTCATGGGGGCCGGGTGGAGGTGGAGCAGGGAGGCTGGGGGAGGAGGGGCAGACTCTCAGTAAACCAGAGCCCAGGTGCCCCTCTGAGTGACCACTTTTCCAAGGCACCACGCCTCAGGCCACTTTGAGGGAGTGAGTTTCTTTCCCTACCCTGGATGGGAGGAGGGGGAAGATGGACTCAACCTGTTCATGGCTCCTGCTGCCCTGAGTTCAGAGGCTACAGTGAGAGTGAGGCCTCTTCATCCTCACTGCCATCACGGGAACAGAGGAAGGGAGGAGGGGAGGTTCCCGATTCGCTCTGCCCTCCATGGCTCAGCCTCACCCCACGGAGTCTCCAAGCCTCCCGTCAGCCCCCTTCCTCTCGCTCTCAGGCTCTCGTTGCCTTGTCCCTCCTGTCTCCTGACCCGGGTCAGGGCGTGGTGCCGGCTTGACGGGCTGACGGAGGTGGTGGTGGAAGCAGTGAGAGGGAAGGTGTGGTGTGGGCCGTGGTGGGTGGCTTCCCCACCATGGTGGGGGGGGGGCGGGGGGGGCTGGGCTGGGCTGCGGTGGGGTCACTTGCTCTTGTGTAGGTCCTTCAGCTGGCGGAGCTTCTCCAGGAGCTGGGCCCGGGAGTAGCCATTGTCTCCCGTGGGGCCTGGGTCTGGCCCCAGAGCCTCCTGCAGCACCAGGCAGTGCGTCCTCAGAAATGGGTTATAGGAGCGCTCCTCTCCCAGGGTGGACGGGCACTGTGGGGGGAGAGGCACCCGGGTTTGGTGGGGAGAATCTGGAAAATAGACCCAACAAGGGAAGAACGCCCGCACCGCCCCATCCCAGGGTCCAGAAGTTCTCACTGGAAGGCCCTTGTGCCAAATATGTCAGCTCTGGAGGGGGCCCTGCAGGGCCCGCAGCGATGAGCCCTCTCTCAGGAGTGCCCTCGGCCCCTCCTGGACCCCAAGCCCCGCACCGTGCTCCTGTGTTCCATCCGCTGCCTCTGCACCCACTGCATCTTC
The DNA here is from genome assembly GCF_963455315.2 of Globicephala melas. Lineage (NCBI taxonomy): Eukaryota > Metazoa > Chordata > Mammalia > Artiodactyla > Delphinidae > Globicephala > Globicephala melas. The sequence continues at coordinate 19,250,376 of NC_083320.1, forward strand.
CTCTCCCGGGCCAGGTTCTCGGGCTCCACCACGCCTGCAAAGCCCAGGTTCTCCTCCGCGTACTCGTGGCCTAGGGATGGCATGGGGGCCAAGACACAGGGCAGAGTGAGATGGGTGGTACGGTCAGAAAAAGTCCTCCCCACCCGCAAGCCTATGGGTACCTGACGGCTGGGGAGGAGGGGCAATGCTTCCAGAGAAGCCCCGACCACATGGAGCTGTTTCCCTAAATGTGGGCACAAGTCAGCCACGAGTGAAGAGGCAGAAGCAGTTCAGGGGGGAAAACCACCAGACCTGGAGCCAGAAGACCTGCATTCTAGCCCGTCTGGCTCTGCCCAGCTATGCGACATCAGTCAAATCACGGCGCTTCTCTGAGCCACAATGTTCTCCTTTGGCAAGTGGGGAAAATAATAACGCCACTCTAAAACTATGTGTTCCTGGTGCCTGGAACAGGGCCTGGTACACGTTAGGTGCTCAATAAAGTATTTGTCGAATGAATGAATGGATGCATGTATGTTCTGAGGATTAACTGAGATATGAGTAAATGTGTTTTAGAAACTATGGATACGCAATGTACACATGCACATACGTGTGGATGGATGGATATTCCATGGACGTGCATATGCATGATGGACGTGCAGTGTGTGGATGATGGATGCAGGCAATGGTCCATGCAGAATGGATTCAAGGCCCCTCTTTGCTCGTTAAGCAAAGGCAATTTTCTGTTCTAGGCTTTGGCTATGAAAAATCAGCCATCTCCCAGGGATGCTCTGGGACCTACAGGGCTCCCAAGAGGCTGTGGGCTGGTGGCCAGGGAAGCAGAGGCCTTACAGAGCCAGGTCTGCAAACAGAAGGGAGCTCTGCCCCCACTGCTAGAGTTGACTCCCAGGAGCCACCAGAGGTGGCGCTGTATCCCCTCTGGGCCAGGAGCTGAGTTGGCTGGGACTCTGGGGGTGTGAGGGGCTAGGGGGAGAGGGAGGGGCACCTCACCAGGCCACAGCAGAGTGTCGTCCCCCAGCCCCAGCACGGTGTCCAGTGAGCTCAGCATGGTCTCTGCGGTGCCCTCAAAGGTCCGTCCTGGTAGGGTCAGAAGGTACGTGTAAGGTCCAAGAACCACACAGCACGGTAAGGTACATGAAAAGGGTGGGGACCAGCTTGTACAGCTGGGGCTGGCCACCAGCCCTCAGCCGTGCCCCTGCCGTGCCCACTTCCCTGGCATCTACTCCTTCCCTCCCTCTGGGAGCTGGGCCCAAATATTCAACCGCAACCGAGCCCATTTGAAGGCCTCCATTGCACATATTGGCATGTGGACAGAGGGGGCTGCAGAACCTTCAGGCTGAGTTCTGTGGCTCCGAGCCCTCTTGATAGAGGGTTGCTCTTTTCCGTAGAGCACTTCTTTCTTTGCCTGTGCTGTCTTTGGGACTCCATGCACCTTGGGACCTGTGATCCTCCCACCGACAGGATCACCCTCTCACTCAGGGGTTCTCAAGTTTTTGTAACTAGTCTTGCCAGTCACTGTATCAGAGAACCAGGCTCCACCCAGTGGAAACAAACGCCCTTCGAGGTCTCTACTCAGTTACAGGCATCGTCTCATTCTGTCCATCCCCCGCGGGAAGTCGTGAGGATATAAAAGAAAAATCGAGGTAACAAAGGTGGGAGTAACTGCCGAGGCAACATGTGTACTGAAACCAATGTTTTCATGCATTGCGTGGAGCTGTGGCTGTCCTTGGGCCCCTGCTCTGGCCTCTCTCCCTCCCTCTTGTCCCCCCTCCTCCCTCTTCCCTTTTGGGGGACTCACCACAGCCAGAGAGGAAGAGCAGGTCCCCTGAGAAGAGGCAGGAGGGACCCTTATAGGGCTCCCCATCCAGCAGGTAGACCAGATGGCCTTGTGTGTGGCCAGGGGTGGCCAGAGCCTGGATCTGAAGCCGTCCCACACTAACCACATCTTGATCACACAGGGGACTGAGAAGCGAGGCAATAGTGGAGAGAAGGCTCTAGAGCTTGTGCCATGCTGATCCTCCCTCCCCCGCCCTGCCCAGGCCCAAGGGAATGGGTGATATACAGGAGGGGGGCTTCCCCACCAGAGAGAGAAGGCACCCCCAGTGCCCAGGACTTCAGACCCAAGCCCTCCTGCTTTCTCTTTTGGGGACTATGGCTGGATCACTTGGGGGATGGGCAGTGGCAGGCTTCAGATGGGCTCTGATCTACTCTCTAAGGGCCAGGAAGGGCATCAGCAAAGACCCACCTGCTGACACCCCTGAAACATGTGACTAAAGGATGGGGGGTGAGGGGAAGGGCCCACAAGGGCCATCCCATCCCTGGGTCAAGGACTTACTGGGTGAGGTAGGGGATGCCGTCCTGAGGGCTCCCATACACCCGACAGTCCTGGTGCCGCCGGCTGAGGTCACGGTTCCCTCCACTGTGATCCCTGTAGGATGGCGCAGGCAGGGTCTTTAAGGGGCAGCTGTACTGGGCCTCCTGCCTCCTTCTTCCCCAAGCGTCTCCAGGTCTCTGAGCCATGGGACTCCTGGCTTCTGGACTGAACCAAGCTGTCCACACCTCTTCTGGCCTTAGTTCAAGCTGTCCCCCTGCCCAGAATGTTGTCCCAACAACTTGCCACCCCTCCCCTCATCACCAACTAATGCCAACTGATCTTCTGGCCTCTCAGCTCCAGGGTCATCAGCCTCTAATTCCTCCAAGTGGATCTGATCACACCCTCCCTGGTGCCCCCCGCCCCCGTACCCTGTGCCGACTGTCACAGTTGTTACTGTTTGTCATCGCTGTACACTTCCATACAGGGCTGTCTCCCCTATTGGACTATAAGCTCCTTGATGTTAGAGATCACAAGGTTTGCCCATGCCCGGCACACACGCCCACACGGAATGGAAGGTAAATGCCTGCCCCACCCTCCTCTGGCGCTTCAGAAGCCTGGTAAGTAGAGGAGTGGGAGACCCGCCCCTCCCCCTCCCTCTCTGCTGGTGCCCCAGTGACTTCATGAGGATGGTGTCCACCCATACTGACTTCTTGACTCTCAGCCCAGCCTGTTCTCGTGGGACCTAGTCCTGGCAAGCCCAGCCGGGGCAGGGGCCAGCCAGGGAAGAGGATCTGCACCCAGACCTCCCACCTCAGCCCCTTACCAGTGCTTGTGGGTGCAGAGAATGGCAACCAAGTTAACGCCCTCCTTTTCAATGGAAGCCTAGAGGAGAGAGGGGGCAGTGAGACTGAGGAACAGGATGCAGAGGGAAACAGGGGCATGGGTGCTGGGTGGAGAGGAGAGGAGAGGAGAGGGGAGCAGGGAGACATGAGGGAGAAGGAGGCGATGAAGCCAGAGAACGAGAAGCGGGTGGGGAAGAGAGGGCCGGGTAAAGGGGGGCAGCTGAGCCCCAGCCTGGGCACAAGCAAGAGGGAGACTCGTGGAGGGGGTAGACACACAGACACACGCACACACAGATAAATAAGTAACAAGAGGGAATGATAAAGACGCCCAGACATGACAGACAGAGGCGAGGAGAGAAGAGCGAGGGTCAGAAAGGGGGCCACAGAGAGTGAGAGGCGGAAGAAAACTCCCTAGACCCGCAGTCCTGGGTCAGCACCACTTGCCCTCTGGCTCTGATTCCCCCACTGCTGCCCTCCCCCTTTCCCCCCGCCATGCCCTGACACTGAGCCCCTCCCCATGGTGTGTTTGTGGTGGTCTCTTTGTGCACATGTGTGTCAGGGTCTGTGTGTGAGTGCACATGGAGGGGGGCACATCGCATTGGCAGAGGGCAGGGTCAGCCTCTCTCTAGCAAGAAGCTGCCAGTCCTCAAGGTGACCCCAGGTACCCCCGACCCCATCCTCCCCTCACCTGTACGGCCTGAGGGTCTGAAGGGTCCACAGCCACAGCCAGCCGGGCCTGGGTGTCGATGATGAGGTAGCTGTAGTTGTCTGAGAGGACGGGGATAGGAAGCACCTTCACTCCTGGGGAACAAAGATGGGCTGTGGGCGGGGTGATGGGGCGGGCAGCCCAGCAGTCGGGGGTATGAGATGGGGAGTAGGCTGAGAGGGTGGCCACGGCTTGGGGCGATGCTGGCCCGGCGTGGCCAGAGCTCACCATTGAAGAGGCGGGGCTGGGTTCTGGAGTGGCCTTTGGGGTAGCGATTCCGAGCCCTGCGCAGCTGCTGGCGGTAGAAGAGGTACCCGAGCCAGGTGCGGGTGTACAGGCTGTACCTGCAGGACGGGACGTCTGTGCTCAGCCCTGCCCCTCGAGCCCAGTCCCTCCGTGAAGCCCAGGTCCCATGTCTCCACTCCCTCAGTCACCCCCTGAGTCAATGCAACTCCACCATCGCTTATCGTGTGCTGACTGTTTGCCCTGCTCAGTACTCAGGACAAGATAGAGAATGAGACAGAAACACCCCCAAGCTCACCAGGCGAGACGTGAGCTGAGGAATTCATAGAAGAGAACCGAGGGTGAGGGGTTTATTCAGTGAAAGGGGTATAGGAGTTAGGAAGCTGCAATGAGGTGGGAAGAGTATTTCAGGAAGAGCAGCGGTGTGTCGCAGTCATGCCTGGGGCTTGCTGAAGACCATCCCTTGGGCCCCATCCCAGTATTTGAGACTCAGCCAGTCTGCGGTGGCGCCCGGGAATCTGCATTTCTAACAAGCTCCAGCTGGTGCTGATGCTGCTGACCCAGGGACCACAACTCTGAGAACAACTGGGGTAGAGGAAACAATAGGCCAAGGCCCAGAGGCAGCAGACAGCAGGGTTTACTTAGGGAAAGTGTAGAAGCTTCTGTTTGGCTGTTTGGTGGAGGAAGCAGGCAGTGGTGAGGCTGGATGAGCTGACCACACTCCCTCCCTCCACCTGCCTCCATTCCAGGCCATCCCAGGCTACACAGTGAAAAGGGGGCATGAGGAACAGAGGGGACTTGCGAGTGACAGAGTCCCCCAAATACAGGATGCCAGCACGCAGGGCTGGCTTCACAGGTGTGCGACCCGGCAGTCACATAAGGCCCCGCACTTGGTATGATGCTCTGCTGTTGCCATCTTGAAATTCTTAACGATCTTCTCTATGAACTTGTGTCTTGTAAGTGAAGTCTGATGGGACAATGGAACATGCATGCGAGCAGAGGTGATACACACAACATCACGACACGTGTCTGCTCCGTCCCTGCTGCCCCTCACACACCGTGTTTGCGATGGCCATGAGCACAGAATTCTGGTGGACCCTCTATGTGTGGAAATTCAAGGCCCAAAGTGAATACAGGTGAGTGTACATCTGTGACTGGGTAAAGAGTGGGGTGGTGGGCACTGGCTGGCCCATAAGCCACACTTTGGGTTCAAACTAGAATTTGCTTGAAATGCATCAAGAAGGCAATGGTGTTCTAAGAAACACAAATGATCAAGGAACCCTTATC